>NC_056734.1:857110586-857178086 GCF_019279795.1 Protopterus annectens
ATGTGGTAATGTACACGTTACACATGAGAGGTAACAATGTACGAGTTCGGCGTAATTATTTTACAAATGGGATCGGTTTAGTGATTGGCATTGCCATAGCAGGCAAATCACGGAATGATTCCATGTGTGAGAAAGTCCTCACATTTGATGTTTTGAGAACAGCACTGACTTCGGACATTGTACACACTTCTGCATTTTAGCAGTTTTGTCCCTTCCCTCTTATGCACAACCTATTATTCTATCTACTGTCGAGGTTTGTAGGGGCACTTTCATGTTATTTATGTCTGTAAAAGGAATGAATGCGTTACAAGGAATGTACTTCTACATATAGATGTATGCATGTGTGTATGCATATATACTTATAATGAACTCACTGACCTCCACGAGGCGGTCCAATTAGAACCAGGTCATCCAACCCTGACACACCTGGATCCATAATTTCATACCCAAAGTTCCTCCACCCCACCAGAGTTTGACATATACACTAACCATCCATTTTCCAGTTGCTATCACAGCCATGACACACCTCCACACATTGCCCTCTACCCAGCGTTAGGGGCCCTACACGTATATTGTCCCAACCCATGAATTATCAGGCTCTCCCACCATTTAGTCCTTGAACATACCTGCCCTTCCTTGTGTAATGGTCAGAGGTCCAATCATCCTAGCAATTTTTGGGTAGCCCTACCAGGGACTACCCTGTGATTGTTTGTAAAGTAGACTTAGCAGATCGACAATGTTACTCCCACTGGTAGTATCCTGCCTGTGGTATGAGTAGCAGTGCTTTGCTCATCCCTGCCCAGCTTGATATGACATATGCTGACAGCACTAAATAATACTGGAGTTGCTGTTGATTCACTTCTCATTCTTTTTGTATGCTTTATTGTTATAATGTTCATTCTTCATATATATATATATATATATATATATATATATATATATATATATATATAAATCATATATCTGTACATACACATGCACATACATCTACATAATTATATACATTTCCTATGCTGGGCACTGCTTACACCCGCTCAAGTGTACTCAGACTTCCTTATTGGTACCTACATATGTTTATTACTGCTTATTTATGCTTACTCCTGCTTACTAGTGCCTTATTCATTATGACACTACCACTTTAATTGAATGACATTAGTTAAACATTTCATGCGGTACTCTAGTTCACATTTACATGTTATTATGTGGGCTATACAGCAAAATGGAATTCCACATGGAAAATGATTGATGTTAACATTGATTTTGCATGTTTTTCTCTATTTGAATGATTTTGATGTGTAAGCTATGCTCAGCAGGGGTCAGCATCGCAGAAAACACGCTGTGCTTTGCTTACACTTTCGATATTGAAGCAATACAAATATAAAATAGGGACACTGTGAATCTAATTGTGAAAATTCTAGGGACGGGGCTCAACATTCTACTACATGCTTGTGTGTTTACTACTTTGAGTTTATTTCAGTGTTTGTGGACACTCTTGTATGCTTAGCATACATTTCAGTATCCATAGACACTGAATTAATTGCTTACTATTAGAGGTGGGCTCTAATAGTAAGCATAGTAGGTTGTGCAACTGTGGGGACATGTTTCCACCTCCATAGAGCACTTAAACATACCCCCTGCACTCGCACATGTTTCCTGTGCACGTCAAGGGCGCGGCAGCGCGCCTTCATAAATATTCATATGGTGCTGCTGCACCATCTGTAATGAGGATGCTTGGCGCCAGGCTAAAACTGTCCTTGCGCTGAGCTTTATGAATCCCAGGGCCTGTCTTTCTAACAATGCAAAATGTCATATTGCAACTACCTTCTTATAACGTACTCTCATCTACTAAGCACCAATACTGACAAAAATCCAACTAACTCAAATAAATAAATATGAGCAGTGCTACAACAAGGTTGCAAAATTTGGCAGACAGAGACATCCACTGGCTTGAAATAGTAGCATTGCTTGGGGGGAGGGGCAACTGCCACAGGGTGTAAAGTGTTAGGGGGGAATTATCAGCCAATTTGGATGTTTCTTTAATGCAATACCAGCTTTTAAAAGTCAGTATTGTACTTGTGGTAAAACCTGAATGATGTAGCACTCTATGTGTAGTCTAAACTGTAGCAACTGCTTGCTACATTACAGCAATCAAATTACTACAGTTAAAAAGAAAAAAATATTTTTTTAACTAAAAGCTGAGCACTATAGTGCTGAATACAGACAGGTTGTAAACTGTAGCAACTGTTTGTTATATTTGTAGCAAGCAGTTTGCTAGAGTTTAAAAAGAAGAAAATTTCCTTAAACTAAACTATGAGCACTGTAGTGCTCCATGCAGGCATGGTATAAACTGTAACAACTGTTTGCTACCTTTGCAGCAGGCATATTGCTAGAGTTTAAAAAGGAGATTTTTTTTTTACTAAAACATGAGAGCTGTAACACTCAGTGGAGGGAGGGTACATTACCAGAGGGTTGGGGGAAAGGACACAGAAACGGGACCTGAATGCTGGATGGGGATATGTATTGTGCATTTAGTCACCTGGTTGGTGTGCTTGTTGAATAAATGTCTCATTTTTTTGCTCTTGATTACAATCTTGGGGGGGGGGTTAGATCTAAATGTAATAAGCTGATTGCTTATTGATTGGCTTATTACAATGAATTAAATGCTTTTTCTGGAGACGGCTGATTCATAGTGTGACATATCCTCTCTGGGCCAGTAATTAAAGAGCCTGAATCCTCATCACTAGAACTGGAGAGGGATGTTCACTTGGAACAAAAATGGATACACCGAGTATTTCCAGATAAAGCTCTCTGCGTCAAGCACAATTTCCCTTAAGAGCATATAATGAACACACTCAATCTGGGATTCTGTCTCTCTCTCTCTCTCTCTCTCTCTCTCTCTCTCTCTCTCTCTCCAAATCCCCAATAACACTCCCCACTGGCACAGCCATAGGGTTGATTCTTCAGCCAAGTGTCCAAGTCAAGTCCTCCACCACCCTCTCTTTGAAACAAGTGCTTTGTGTCCCTGCTCCAAGCAGCTGACACATGCACTCTTTGAGATTTGATTTTCATACACACACACACACACACACACACACACACACACACACACACACACACACACACACACACACACACACACACAAACACACACACACACACACCTGGGAAAGGCTGGCACAGAGTTATTAGCTATGCCCCTTCTGCCCAGACTATAAGGTAGTTACATCACCACCAGACACTCCAAAGCCAGCTAGTCTAAGGCTCTTACAAGTGTACCCAACTATACTGAGTGAAATTAATATTAATACAAATGGTAGTTTGACCAACAGAAAGCCTTTCATGAGTGGCCAGAGCTGTCACCAAATATATATAAGTACTCTCACAGATTAAAATATTCTCTAAAAGACCAGCCATAATGAAAAGTTTAAATATATTTAATAATAAATAAGAAAAGTACATGAAAATACTAAATATATATTTACAGTAAACACCAGAGTTTCAATCACAGGAAATATTAAAATAACACAGATGAATAGATTCACACAGATACAGAAAAACAGTACCTAACTAATTTCACTATATTTTTCTGACTGATATAAATAATATTCCCGGGTTCACTTACTAGAGCAAGGCAAGATGAAGTAGGTGAGGGGTCTTTTTCTGTCAAGTTCCAAAAACAGACTACAATAAGACTTCAGTCTCACCTAGGATTAAAATGTAATTTTAGTGATGGATCACAGAATGACATCACATACATCTGGTCATCTGAATTCTGGTTCCTATGCTACCCCTCTTTGCTAGAAGATGTCAGGATTTAGCACATATCTGTCAATAATACACACACACACACACACACACACACACACACACACACACACACACACACACACACACACACACACACACAGACACACACACAGACACACACACACACACACACACACACACACACACACACACACACACACACACACACACACACACAGCCTTGCTAAGATCTGCTGCAGCTCCAGGAAGTCATAAAACAATTTCAAACCTCCACCCTTTCAGAGTAACAATTACTTCATCCAAAGACAATGCAGAAAGCTTCCTAGTACAGATTTTTTTTGTATCTGGCTGCATTGAGAACTGTCAGATACAATCTTTATGGTCTAAGCCAGGTAATCTAATTTCAAACTTTTTTCAAAGTTAGGTGAATTGCGATTAACCTCTTCTCTTCTAATATCATCTGTTTAAACATATACATTTAAACAGTTACAATAATGCATGTATATTTCTTTTTTCTGCCCAGCAGGGCAAACTGTTGGCTCATTTTTAACACAAGCATCGTTACAAATACATTTTCAACACAAGTATCTGTACAAATCTGTTTGATGTACAAATGACATATAATTCTTTACAAAATTCCAGCTAGCTGTTCTGGATACAAAATTCCATCTAGCTGTGCTGGCATATGTTACACATCCACTGCCCTACTTCTCCTGGCAATAACTCACATCATCACACATACCTCCCTATTATCTACCATCTGATAAACAAACCAAATGACTGTCCATCTCTAGCCAGCCTTGTACAACAATACAACCCACCCAGAAACTTGCACTCTTCTGACAAAGACATTCTGCATATGTCAAAACCTAATAACTCTGCAGGCTTATCTCAATGCTCCCATCAAGTGTCAAAAACCTAGAGGAACTCCATCTCCCTAGCAGTAAGACATGACTGCTCACTAAATTCATTTAAACTACAGCTAAAGTCTGATTTACAAAACGCCTGGCTCTGCCAATGTGTTGCACCAGACTAGCACATCACTCCTCTTACCGCATCCCTGCTCAACTCCTTCCATATTGTTCTCCTATCTGTACAGTAACCAAATCTCTTTCCCTCCTTTTGTTATACTCCTTTGCCCCAACTACTTTTGTCTTCTATTTCTCAGCTGTAGCTCTCTCACCACCGTACCTGTTTTAGACATATTGCTTTATGTTGAAAATAGCAGTAATATGGCTGTATGTATACTTTATCAGATTTGAAATGCAGTTCTCCCCTTTTGAAAAATGTTGTAAAGACCATTGTATATTATGTCCTTTCAAATGTTAGTGCCACTCTGTCAATTACTGTTGTTTCTACACTGGAGCCTTTTTCCCAGGGCCTTAATTGAAAATGGGTCCTGTACCCAGTTGTACTTTCCCGGTAAACAAAAACAGTAAATAAATAAATAAATAAATAAATAGTAACCAACATGTGGAATGTAAATTATACTTAATAACCACCACAAATAGAAAGAACCACATAGAACTATAGGCCTTTTGTGACAGCAAACGTTACTGTGACAAGAGATATTATTGACATACAGATGGCTAAGCAGTAAAAACAGAGGTAAGTTCAGTATTATAGAATACCCAGCAGTAATTAAGCAGAAAAATGGGGTGGGATAAAGTGTTACTTGAAAGAAGATATGTGGCTAATACAAAAGGGGGAGCATGTGTACAAAATGTAAGGAGGGTTTGAAGAGTATTAGAAAGGCACATATTAGAAGATATTAATGGACAAGTAAAGGTAAGACATAAAGGAGAACCTAGATTATTGTAGAATGGAGAATACTTTGACCTGGAAGCAAATTATAGTCAGAGATATTATCTTGTTCCAAAAGGATAGTTAGTTTTGCATTAAGTGTTTAAGTAGCAGTACCTTAGAAGAAAGATTTTCTGAGCTGTGAGCTGATTAGGTGAGAGAATGCCAGATTACAGGAATGAAGTGATTATATGCAGAATCTTCATACAATTTTCATATTGGTCATTAAGTCCTGTATACATCAAGACTAAAGCCAGAACCAAATATTAATTGCCTGGCTGGGATACAGTGTATTAAAATGGTAGCTGATATAGTGCTGGGTGAAATGCATTTTGGGAAATTATATTTTTGGGTGGAATGAGGAGGGTAAAGACTGATATATTGTACTCAGCTGTAGAAATGGTAGTTTTTTTTTCAAGAAAAGAATCAACATGAGCCATTGAGGAGGAACAAAGCCTCCTGCAATGCCCCATGAAAAGGCCAAAGCCACCATCATCTCTTTCTGTTAATATTCTAAATCCAGGTCATCATACCATCAAGGAAAGGGAATTCCCCCTTTTGAAATTGCAGTTAAGCTCAACATATCAGTCTTCACTTAACCTGTCTTCTAATAAAAGCATAGTTGCAGGAGGTTATTTTACCTGCATAGTTGCATAAGGGTTTGTGTGCTTGAAAATTTAACCTTTCCCACACATATGCCACTTAAATTTACATGTATACTAAAAAGGAGAGGTCCTAGAACAGACGTCTGGGCATCCTAGTACTGTTTATACAAATATGGCCAATTGTAGGGTAGGAGACTGTACTACACCTTTTGACACATTGCTGTTTTCCTTTAGGATTGGTATGGAACCAGTGGGTATCAAATGTAGCAGTACCATATGTAATTAATGTATGAATTAGTTGAGTATGCTACTACTACTACTACATTACTACTTATTACTATAAGTATATTATTAATGATATATATTATTGTATATTAAATAAATGAATTATATTAATTAATAACTATTATTATATATACTTATTGCTATTAGTACTACTACATTACTATTACTACACTACTCCCAACCCCTTTCCAAAAAACACTGCTTCTGAAACTGCCTCCCTCCTTAACAACTATTTCATAAAACTATTCAAGACCTCACAATACACAAAACAGTACATCTCACTCAACACCTCCACTACTCCATGACAAAACTCTTCTAAATACTTTTTCTTTCCACAGTCCCAATTACTACAATTAAATCTCTCCTTAACAAACTTAAACCCTGCTCTCCCTCAGCAGACCAATTACCCCCTCATTTCCTAAAAATAGCTGCACAATCCATTGTTTACCCTGTCTCTAGTCTTATTAACCATTCCATCTCAGAAGCCCTGGTCCCTGACATTTGGAAATCCTTCTCTACTATCCCACTTCACAAAGGCAGCAACTCTACAGATCGCTCTAACTTTAGACCAATTGCTATCCTATCCCCCTATCCAAAATCTTGGAAAAGTGCATCCATGTTCAGCTATTCAAACACCTTCTTGATAAAAGTCTCCTCACTCCTACCCAACATGGTTTTAGGCCCCACCATAGCACTTCTGCATTACTGTCATTTACCCAAATAATAGCTGAAGCCCGTGACAATAACCTACTAGCCTCCAGTCTTTCCCCTCGATCTTTCAAATACCTTTGATACTGTTTCTCATTCTAAACTTCTAACTAAACTCTCAGACCTACATCTCTGTACCTCCTTCATTAACTGGTTCTCTAACTATCTCTCCGGCAGGCAGTAATCTGTCTGCTGGCAATCTGTCCTCTTTCTATTCCTCCCTGTTAATACTGGAGTTCCCCAAGGATCAATTCTGGGCCCCCTCCTGTTTAACATATTCATTAATAAACTGCTACAAACCTCTCTACACTTCAACAGTATGCTGGAGACTCCACCCTCATTACTTCTGCCCACAACATCCCTGATCTACTACCTCTCACTTAACAAACCTTTTCCTCTGTCAAAACCTGTCTCTCCGATAAACAACTCACATTAAATAAGAAAAAAACAAAAAAAAAAACAAACTCCTTCTCTTCCTCCCTAAAATACTTGCCAGGGACAAAGCCTCTTTCTCTAAATCCTCTCTCAACAACACCATTATTAAACCTGAACCCCATACTAAACTACTTGGAGCTATCATTGACAATGAATTAAAATTTGGTATTCATATTCAACAAAGTATAAAAAAGACCCACTAGAAACTTGGACTTCTCTTTTGTAATCAAAAATTTCTGTCACCCTCCTCCAAACCCTCCCTTGCTCAGGCCCTACTCCAACCCTGTCTTCTTTATGCTGCCTCTGTCCTTACTCATGTTCAAACATCTATTATCACTAAACTAGAGCAAACTTATAACAAAATTGCCAGATTTGCCACTAACTTTCCTTACAAATCTCACCACTGTCTTGCCCTAAAGTCAGTCCAATGGCCAGAATTCTCCAAACAGCTACTTATATCCCAGATACATACTGAACACTCTATCCTGTATGAACCCTCATCCTGTCCCTCCATCTCTAATTTAATCTCCTTCTATAACCCCCCTCATCACCTCCGTAAACACCTCCTTCAGTTATACATACCCAACAAAAACATTGTTAAGACCCTTTACAAATACTCTGTAGCCCATTGTAGCCCATGCTTGGAGCTCACTCCCTCTCAACATAGGAAGCATTCAGCATAAATACCTGTTTAAGAAAGAGCTTAAACTTTTTCTCCTGAAGACTTGGTCATGCCCTTGTCAAACCCCACTTGAAATGGTCTCCTCTCTTCTCGTCTGATCTGCCTTTCCCTACCAACTCTTTTTCCTCCCTGTACTTGTTCTGTTAAACTGTATTCATACTGCACTCCTTAGTGTAATATTCTCTAAACCTTTTAATTTTTATTTGGCCTATGCTTATATACTGTTCTCAAATTTTGGAAATTGTACTTGTTAACTGTTATATACCTATGCATTGTACTGCTGTGCACAAACTTTTCATTGTATTATATTTCTGTGACCCTACTTTAATATTTTGTAAATATCATAATTACTTGTATTATTTCTGGAGCTTTTCCTCTCGGGTCACCACTGAAAATGAGCCCCTGACTCAGTTGGACTAACCTGGTTAAAAAGTATGGTCACCAGTTATCAAAAATGTTGGGCAGGTTGAGGAACAGTGTTGCAACTGACATTGTTTATTCATGGCCTGGCAGTTAGCTCTGAGGACTAAAGCTCTGAGTTGTTAATGAACTGTTTTCTGTGGCCAGGGTACAGGGTGTGATTCTTTTCACCTTCCATTTGTCTGCTATGTGACTGAGCAAGTCACTTAATCAGACAATGCTCCGAGTCAACCCTGAGAAGGAATAGTTGCACCCAGTGGGCTTGTCTGGTCAAAAATGGGTAAAATAAAGCATAGCATTGTATTTTTTACATGGGTGAAAACCATGCTAACAATCAGAAAGTATAGATATGTGTAAAAAGTGGCTGTAAAGCAGTTTATATATCTGTAGTCCTTTTACACAAAGCCTTCTACAAGGAACTAAGCACAGCAAGTCTAAAATAGCTCAAGTTTTCCACAGAGCCAACCTTATGGATTGGGAGAATTTCATGGGAATGGTTCTGAACGTAATGTCAAATGGTTGCTATTCATATGCAGGGTTTATTGTTATTATGTTGAGTTTTGATCTTTTAGAACCTTTACTAGTTGTCCTCTTAGCTTAACTTTGTAATAAGAAACTCTTTTTTGCTTGTGTATACTAATTGACTTTGCACTTTTATGGACTGCAGACATATTTTTAATTCTAATCACTTTTGTGTGCCCCTTTTTGTGTTACTTACTCAAGTTCTTTCCCTGGATGGATCCTTTGCTTTGGCACCATGCTCTGATTCTGCCTTTACTGCTTGCGGTTTGTAAACATTGTTTAGCACGGTGTTTTCAAATGCTCCTGAATCTGAGGACTTGTCTTTATTTTCATTTAGTTCACTGATTCCCACTTTACCTTACTTTCTTTTTGGTTCAGCTTCTGACATTTTAGCAGTTTGCTTTGACCTGTCAGGACTCTCTTTTCAGATGTTTGAATTTTCAGTCTATGTTATTTAAACATACTTAAAGGAATCTTCCCGCTTGTTTGAGGTTTGCTGGTATTTATGGTGCTTGTTCTTCTTTAGTAGCATTTCCTAAGTCTTTGATTAGCTGGAAATTTGTTGGAGTATCAAAGCTTTCAACATCTGCATGCCGTTACCATGTAGGAATTTAGTGGACAATACTCACTGTGAACATCTTTTCAGAACTGTGACAGCAGGAATGTTACAATTTACCATGTCATGCTGGTTTATTTATCTAAATGGCTGTGGATAATATGGATTTTTGTATCAACCATGGCTTAACATTTTTATCTGTTCAGTTGTATTCTGGTTTGATTTTTATGATCTTTACAGTCAAGAGAACTTGGTACCTTTCTTCAGAGACTGGTTCTTTAAAGATATTTCATATCATTGCATCTTTAAATAATAAGCTAAATGTTAATATTGATTTATATTTGAGTCAGCATTTCTCAAATGACAAGGCCAGCCTACCTGTGAGGGCCCAGCCCAGGCCAGTTTCAGGGAAGTCCCATCATAGCTGAAAAGGTTGTGTGATTACAATATTAAGTATTGCATCACTTTATGGGAGATCAGGAATAATGAAGGATAACAGTCACTGAACTTGTGTGTTTGATTGTAAACCAGTAGTAAAAGAAGGATGGAATAAACCAAATCTTATTTCATGTGAATACGTGTGTGCTGGTTGAGCAGAATTTGCTTATGGACTGTATAGCATATGTTGTTGTTTTTTCTTTGGGGAAGCCCAGTATTTTGATCCATATTTGACACTTAAGGATTTTGCCGTGATCTGAGAGAAGCTGACTGTGGCAGAGCTTGAGAACTTATGGCCTATGTGATTTGGCTGGTCTGGCTTATACTTACGTAAATATAGTCAACCTGACTACTTCTTGTAGGCCTACACCTTATTTATTTTCTGCTCTATATTTCATTGTATTTTATTTGTATTCATTTTGCTATCCATTATTTCATTTTGCCATCTCTGCAGAATCTGCATATTTTCCCTGTGTCCCCGACTGGTTTTGCCAAATCCTCTGGTTTTCTCCCACATCCCAATGATAGGTATATTAATGATCCTCCAAAATGCCCATAGGTGTATGTGAGTGTATGCATGAGTCATGTGATGGTTTGATGCCCTATTTATAATAAATTTCAATGTCATGCATCTATTGAGTGCCAAGAGAAGCTGCACTTCCCCCACAACCCTGAAATGGATTAGACAGGTTATTGGAACTAAATTGTTTAATATGTAGCTTAACTGTATTATACACAAATGTATGCTCAGATTTGTTTATTTTGTATTTCATTAGTGGCATATTCTTATTATGTCTTTTATGAGAGTTCCAGTTTTTTCAGTTTTATATATTTCCTTTAAGTCCAGGTGTTAGTTATACAGGCTGTTTAATTATTCTGCTTGATTCATTTTCTATCATCATGCTCTCATAGTCTTGAGACTTCCTTGTTACCTCGTGTGTTGTACATAGCATCTCATCTTCGATCTCTTTGGCATGTTATAATCTTGGCATTGTTAGTAGTTATTGGGTGGAAAGGAGGAGGGCAGATATGGTGTCAATATTTTGAATCCAGACCCAGGCTGCATGGAGTAGTAGACTAGGATGACCTGACACTGCCCATGCATGGAATAGCATGTGGACATGGATCACCCCCATCTTAGTGAGGTACCTTTGGTATCCAAATTTCTGTCTCCTTCTTTACACAGTACCTGGAATGTTTTACTTAATGCTAGGTCATTATGAAACAATCTCATTAGAATATCATGCATGCTTAATGAAACTGATTTGGCATTTATCACATGACCTGGCTTCATGAGAATTTTGAAGCAATCTTACATCATCTAATTCTCCAAATTTCTATGTTATTCATATCCTTAAGTGAGGTAGGATCAGTGGTTGGGTAGGTGTATGCTTAAAGACACAGCTTGGACTGATCCACATCAAACTTCATTAAATATATCCTCACCATGGTTGTGAATTGCAGATTTCTCAACGTATATCGCCCACCTGGATGAATGGAGCTTGGCATAATTTCTATAAGATGAAGTAAATTTCCTTACTGACACCATGGAGAACACAGTTAACCTACAGTGGTTCTAAGGCTGGGGCTGATAACAAATCAGCCCCACTTACTACTGTGTTCTTCCTTACTGTGGAGATCTTAGGCATCTCTCAGTTGCCTTTCATCTCTTATAGCATTTACTTGGCTTGATTTTCTAGTTTGGTCAGGTTATCTCAAACCTTGTGGTGGAACATTTTTCATGAGTGGACCATTTCCTGGTTTACTTTATGCATGGAGTTATACCAGTCTTAACATCAGACACTGATCTGGTCCTTTAGAGGCATTTGGGAAATATCCCTGGTGACTCTGATGATCCAGATGAGCTGGTGACAGCTTATAATGAGACATCAATGGAGCTCTGGATCTGGTCATCCCAGAATATGCTTTTCCCTTGACTTTCTGTGATGCCGAGTCATGGCTTGACCATGAGTCGTATAGATAGGGAAATCAGCTTGGAAGATTATGGAAAAGGTCATGCTATACTGAGGGTAAACTTAAAGTGGATTGCTATTATACTGTCTGCAACTCAGAACACGTACACAAAAAGGCAAGGTTCTTACCCTATGATTTTTTTCAGCCTCGTTTCATCTGTGGGAAAATGGCACAATATCACAAAAGTGTTCAGTTAAACTGGACATCCATGACTGTGTAAGTCTGAAAAAGAAAACAGTAGGCTGACAAAAGAAAGATGCAGATGAAGTCAGAATTAGCTTTAAATTATGGAAATCCTCTTTATTCATTTTAATATGACCTCCAGAGTTATTTATACATTGGGGAAGTGGGAGGTCAAGGCCCCCATGTCACTGTTGTAAGGGTGAAGCCCTCAGATGAAAGACGTTGTTTAATTAGTCTGCATGTACTTTTTGATGGTTATTCTAATGCTGCTTGTTAGTATATCAGGTTGCATGGTGTGCGTTATAATTGTCTGAATAGTATCTGATGCAGAGACAGAGCCCGGTGATTTTATGAACTGTCTGAATGCAGTTCCTTGCATATTTGGACATGTGTGTTTCACTGTCTGAAGTTAGGAACAGCAGATCCTGTTGGTTCTTGAGGATTTCCATATTTTGTGGTAAAGGAAAATAATGGGAACAGACGACAGGGGTGCAAATTTAAATAGAAGGCTGCATGGATCAAGTTGTCACAATAACTAGAGCTGATGGAGAATTAGCAGTCCCTTATTTTTATTCTCCAGATGTTAACCATGCTGAGCTTTATAAGGTGATGGAAGAAATACAAAAAAAAGAGAGTTAAACTTACCTAATATGCTCACTGCCAAGTGGTTAAAGACTGTTGTGAGGGGAGTTTTAATTATTTTCCTCCTCCTCCTCCTCCACAAATGCTGTAGACTCTGCTGGATCATACCATTTGTTCTGTAGGGGATGAGAAGCAGGTATACATATGCTAGTTAAGAGTCCTATAACCCATTTATCTTTGCTCAGGGAGGGTAATCTGCCATTCTCCCCCCACTGGTGACAGTCAGGGGGAACATCCTACCTTTTCACTCCTTGTGGAGTGCTCTCTTCAGTGCCGAGTGTTGTTGAGAATCACACATTTTTGCTCTCCTTAGGAAGTAGGCATACTGCCACATATTATTTCCAGTCATCAGTTCAGCAACATGTGCTTTGTAGGCTTAAACCTGCAGATGCAAAACCATCTGCTGCTAAGAACCACCCAGATGGTGAGCTCGAGTCAATTCCCTTCAACCAGGATGGACAAGACAACAATGGCCACTTACTTCCATCCTCCCAGCCTGTAAACATTTGCATCCATACCACTAGCCAAACACAGGTCATCTGGATTGAAATCAGTTGAGGGGACATCTAAAGATTTAACAATTTTTTTGCCCATACATAAATGTATGGTGGAGTAGGTACTTCAAATGAAGGCCAAGGCAACGAAGGGTGGTCAAGAAAGTGTGGAGGGTATTTCTCATATCAGTGTGAGGCAGTGACAGTTTAAGTGCAGACTTCTGTTATAAAGTACTATTTCTGACAATGTTTTGGTGTCCTTTGTGTGTTTTGTCAGTATTTAAAGATCAAATTGAAATTAAGTAGAGCTACTGATTGGATGACTGATGACAAGTTCCTGCTCAAAGGTAAGCTATACATCAGCTATATAGCATGTGTACATTATTGGATATTTACAGTACTTTTATAAGCATTCTTTTGTTGTATGCATTTATGTCAAGCAAGTCACTTAAAGCATACGGTTTATTCTGAAACAGTGTTTGATAAATCCCAAGGTTTGACTGCTGCACCCCATTTTGCTTTGAATTAGCTGCAGTGAAACAAACATTTAAACATTCGTCTGTGTTTCCACAGGTGTGTTTGCTCCATTTTGCTCAGTTGGTGTGCAGACATTTGGAAAATATAATTTGGCACCTCTGTATGGTACTTCACTTGTTTCCCAGTCTTCAGTAAAACAGGTGATTTCACTTGTTACTAGAACAGATTTCCAGTGCATACATGAATTTAAAGACATTTTCAAGAGGTTACAAGTAGTTTACTTCAATTTTTGGAGGGTATCTACTTAACTGGTCATCTAAGGAATGCTCCTCCAAATGTAGCAGACTTCTACCGGTGTGTCCAGAGTCTTCCTGAAATATGTCAATTTAAATATTTGGTTTTCCCTCTCTTCTCTTTCATTAAGGCCCGGCACAGGAGATCCCCGAGCATGCTTTGCTTGGTCACCATGTTGTGATTATTACTTCTATGATGGCAGTTCCAGCAAAGAAACAGAACATAACTTATTACCTACAAAAAGAGATTGATAGCTGAAATTATTGACTTTCCAAAATGCAAATCATTGAATGGATAATGACAGGAGATTGCTGGATCATAAGACTGAGTATTCAACCTTGGGTTTTCAGAAAGCAGTGTCATATAATTTGCATTTGTGACTGGCAGTTGTGAAGTTTCAGGACTTGGGTTTTGAAGTTGTGTTTCTTCTCTTACTAAAGCTTTTTGTTGTATTTTTCATTGTGTTTTCCTGCTAATGATTTCTAGTTTTGCAACTATGCATTCACATTGTTATTTTTATTATATACTGTTTGATGTTTTTTTCTTTAGCTATAGATCCCTTTTCTGTTTAGTTTATATTCTGTTTGTTGCTTTTTCTTTAGCTGTAAATCCCTTTTCTCTTTAGTTTACATATTGTACAGTCCAGTTTGTCGTTCTGCTTGTAAAAGGTTTTGTTTTCAGAGTGTGAGGAAGCTGGATAATTTTTTGACAAGATTGCAATTACCAAGTATTCCTTTACCCTTGTCTCATCAAATGTTCAGTGTAGTAACTTAATTGTGGAATACCCTGACTTTCATTGGCCAGTTTCTTTAATTCAGATGGATTGAGACCATAGAGGTTGTAAGAACAGTATATTCCATTTTCTTTGGCATGGATGTTGGATGGACTTTCAAGGCTTGTTAAATCTTGTCTTGATTTCATCAGTCTAGTGATTTTCTACACTGTTAGGACTTCTTTAATTTTTTTCCTGTCTAATTTTAAAAAGGCTTTAATTACCACTATTCTAAAAAACTGAATCCCTCCAACTTGGTTAACTTTCACTGAATCTCCAACCTTCCTTTCATTATCAACTTATTAGTAAGGTTATGGAGAGTGGTAATCCGCAGTGGTGCAGCGGTAGCGTTGTTGCCTCACAGCAAGAGGTTCTCCCGTTTGATTCTCGGCTGGAGTGTGGGGAGTGCCTTCTGTGTTGAGTCAGCATGTCCTCCCCACGGTTGGGTGGGCGTTCAAAAGACATGCGTAATGGGCATGCCTTCGTTGAAGGTTGAACGTCGAGCTGGCACCTCGGCATTCATGAAAAATCTAATGCCAATCATTAGCGGACTGGAGTTCCGCTGTGGCGACCCCTAACTGGGAAAAGTCAAAAGACACAACAACAACAAGTAAGGTTATGGAGAAAGCTATATGCCTACAGTTTCACACAGAATTGACATCCTATGATCCTTAGATCTATAACATTCTTGTTTGAGTTCTTAATCTAGCCAGAATATCCTCACAACCTCTATGGTTCTCTTTGATTCCTCTGCAGCTTTCAACACCATGGCTCAATATATTTTGATCAGCTGATTGCAATTACTGTGATTTTACCTATGCAGTATGATAACATTAAAAGACTTGGGAAGAGGTATCTAATGTTATCAGTATGTTGCTAATAGTGTTATAATGCTCATTTTTTTCAAAATCATGTGTGTCATGTTACTGTCCTTAAAGACTGCCAAGAAGTGATACAATCTTGGATGGCATTTTGGAGGCTTTAACTCACACCAATAGCTGTTGCTCTAGTAGGGAGATCCCTCATTCATACTGGCAAGGATTTTCCATGATAATCATAGCAGAAGCCACCACAATTATTCACTTATACAGGGTTTGTTTTAACACTGGTCTGCCTTGTTTCCATGAGCTACTCTGAATTCCTACTAAAACAGAATTTTCCAGTACAAGCATAAATTAAATGGAAGATCACAAAAAAAGCCCTCTTGAGGACCATAAAAATGCTCCATTCTGAAAGTTTACCAAGAAGATTTGCTAAATTGTTGATACAGTTCAAAAACATATCCTCTATATGTCCCAATGCCTTAGCCATTCAAGCAGCCATGTTCATGATCACAGCTGCTTAAATGCTTTACCATTACATGCAGTGCTACTACACAGACAAACCAGGAACAGATCAGTGTTTATACTAAAGTGCCTATTGCAACCCCTGTTTTTCCACTGGGTAGCTGCCTTGCCACCCCACTCTTGCTATGTCTCTCAGCTTCTCAATAACAAAATGATAATCTTATAGTGCAGCAACTGGTTTTCTAGGGGGTTCTTGAGTAAAGCAACTCTTTCCAGTATAACTTTACTACAGAAAAAGTAGTAAGAAGGGCACTCACAGTGAGATATGCAGAAATAACACAAAGGTGTACTTTACTCAAGGTATATACTAAACCTTTAATATACAAAATGTCAGACATCTGAGGACCTACTATTATGAAGTTACTTCTTTATGATTTGACAAGAAGTACACAAGACGAGTGTCACACTGCCAGCCCAGCTATCTGGAATTTTGTAAATAATCATGTCATTTGTGAATATTGATATAGTTTATACAGAAGTGTGTGGAAACTATTGAGCTAAAATGTAACCACAGCATGCCCTGCTGGCTTAGAATAAAAATGTATATAAAGTATAACAATTGTGTAACTGTATATGTTTTAACAGTAAAAACGGGGACATAAAAGGTTAACTTGCAAAATGTCAAGAACATAAGTTGAAATTAAATTGCTTTACAATTTTGCTATAACATTTGTCTCTCCATTTCAGTGTAGCAGACACAATGTCCAGAGCTAAAAGTCTTTTTGTATTGTCTTAGAAAAGAAGTAATTACTAGGTTTTAGATGCAGAGGTGTTTTATTGTTTTATGACTTTCAGGATCTGCAAGGATCTGAGATATGTATTTTTCACACAGAGATGTTAAATTCTGTCAGTTTCTGACAAAAGGGGTTTAGCCTGGGAACTGAAGTCAGGTGACAAAAAGTGATGTCATCCAAGCTAACCCAGCAGCAATATTTATTATTAAATTAAGAAGAGAGACAGTATGCATTTTGTGTTTTGTCTTTGAGCTAAAAAGAACATCCACGCATCACCACCTTCTGCACTTGCCTTGCTATAAGTAAGTCTTAGGGCATAGTAACTCTCTTTTAGATTCAGATAAGAATATAGTCAAGTATAGCTTACATGTTTTCTTTATTTATTTGAGACTGTCATGCAATGCTGTTTTAAATGCTTCCTGTGGTTTGGAACTCTGAAGTTATTCTGTTGATTTACTGATTATTGTCTTGTTCTTTGATTATTTATTATTACTAAATATATTTAAACCTATCTTTGTGACTGATATTTGTGAGACATATTTAAGCTCTTAGAGTACTTGCATATCTATATGGTGACACTGTACAGGCCACTCCTAAATAGCCTTGCTATTGGTCAGACTGCCATTTGGATAATAGTAACATTATACAGCAGGATTGCACTCCCTTTGTTAAGGGCCTTATAGTAGCTGATAAGTAGTGGTTTGTGGCAGTGGAAACTACCTTATAGTCTGGGCAGAAGGAGGCATAGCTAGTAAACCTGTGCCAGCCTTTCCCAGAGGTGTGTGTGTGTGTTTTTATATAAATCAAATCTCAAAGTGTGTGTATGTCAGCTACTTGGGCAGGGACAAGAAACACTGGTTGGACAGAGAGAGTGCTGCAGGTTTTGGCTTGGCCACTTAGCTGAGATCTCAGCCCTATAGCTGTGCCAGTGGAGAGTCTTACTGGGGATCTAGAGAAAGAGGGAAAAAACAGCCCCAGACTGACTGTGGTCTCTGTGCGCTCTTAAGGGAAATTGTACTTATGGAAAATTGTACTTTACTGCATGTGTACTTGTCATTCTCCCAGTGTGTATGTCCCCTAGCTGTTGTCAGTGGTGAGGGCTGAGGCTCCTTGATTACTGACCCAGTGATGGTGCATCACAATGAGATACATGGTTAAAGAAACCTTTCCACTCAGTTAAATAAGATTGTCTCATCACAAGTCTGTTGGCCTTATGCAGCATGGTTAGTACATTAGTATGAGATAACCTCTGTAGGGAATTAAGTTCTTGCCCTCAGGCAGCTAGCCTGAGGCTCAAGAGATCCAGGGACATCAATGTGCTTTTCTTCTGGGACCGCAGGCTATAGATTGTTGGTAGAATGAGAGTTTCCCATCTTCAGACAAAGAAGATGGGAGCACCAAGGATGCCTTCACCAGAAGAGAGCTATCGGAATCTGATCCATCTTGTCTTTACTTCCTTTTACCAGAATGTTTGACAAAAGGGAAATGGAGAAAAGCATATATTAGTCCTACTCTTTCAACTAGACAGCAAGCATTTACTACCCAGACTTTCCTGCATGAGTATCTTCTTCATCTGGTCATTCAGGTAAAATCCAGAAGGATCAGTCTCAGTGGAATGCTAAAGAAGTCTAAGACTGTAGAACACTTGCG
The DNA here is from genome assembly GCF_019279795.1 of Protopterus annectens. Taxonomy (NCBI): domain Eukaryota; kingdom Metazoa; phylum Chordata; order Ceratodontiformes; family Protopteridae; genus Protopterus; species Protopterus annectens. Next base: position 857,129,375 of record NC_056734.1, read on the forward strand.
AGTTAAATCTCCATTTGAGAAGGTTGGAGAATACCTGTTTAGGTGATCTGCTGCATCATTTTCTCAAATGGGATAGAGGAGGGCAGTAGTAGGAGTTACTTTTGTATTGCTAATTTCCATGCAATAACTGCTGGCCTTACTGAACTGATAACGGTACATGTATCCTACACAATCATGGTTATGTCTGAAATTATCCTGAGAACACCTGGTTCCATATCTCTCAACTGCCCAGAATTTCAAAGAATGTCCAAAGTTTTACCTCATATTTTTGGTCTGGTGCTCTTAAATTTGTGGTTTTCTGGCAAATCATTGAGGATTGAAGTCACTAAATGATGGGAGATAGTTTAGTTTCAGACTTCACATACTTCATAACGATACTTAATAAATTGCATGTTAATGCAAAATCTGTCATTCTAGCAACTTTTTAATAGCAATATTTAAAATCTGTCCATAATTTTAGGTCTTGTTCTCCCTCAAAGATTTTTGGCTTTGTCCTGAATTCTTGGGCTAGCAGGTTGAAAGGAATGCTTTTTACCTATGAACTGCTGAAAGACTGAAGGGCATAGATTTGGGGTAACATATCTAATATTAATACATTTAGTTCTCCCTCCTTGCAATTCTATGTCTTTTGGACTTTATGCATCCTTGTATGTACTCCCAAGCCATGTCTGATGTATCTAACACTGCAGATTGGGTGCGTTAAGGTGGAACAAAGGCGAATCCTGGATTATGGAGTAGCCGTTCTTCTAAACAAAGAATTCCCTTTGAGTGGCTGGGATGATGGATAAATCTTGCTTAAGATGATGCTGGTCCAGACAAGCTCCACAGGTATCACCGAAGTTTCCTCAAACATGACTTAGCCACAGGAGCCATATTGATTGAGGCGGATATGTAGTGCAGTGCCCTCTATAAATCCTCAGCTGCCAGACTAGCTTTGGCTACTGTGCTAGGAGGAATACTTTGGATTGTGCGGTGTCCAATAAAACTCCCAGCAAGTCTTCTTGTGTGAAGGAGACCAGCTAGAGGAATGTGCAGCCTTCATCAGTTCCTCTTCATAAATGGACTTCATCAGGCAATCATCTGGTAGGAGTAAATATGAATTCCTTCAAGCATGAAGTGGGCAAAAACCTGAGCTAAGCATTTGGTGACTGCCCTGCAGAAGTGAAGTTCCAAAAAGACAAATAGATAAACCAGTTCTGGTAAAATCATACTAAGAATCTAGGAAGCTTCCTCTTTACAAATGAGGGTGTGAAGGAAGACTTTCAGTAACAAAACTAGGAATAGGGCATGCAGGGTCAGCGTCCTCTAATGGTTTGTAATTTGCTCAGGGTATCAATTCACAGCCAAGAGTGCCTTCTGATATTCCCATGACCCTGCAGAAACAGTTTGGGACAGGACTACTTACTACCTCACTGGACAAAATCAAAGAGCAGTGTCAAGAGTTCATATTCCTCCACCTACCCTGTGGTGTCCTGCATAGTGCAGTTTTGGGCCTATTGCTTTTTTCAGTCTATGTTTCATGCAGGAGATTTTATTGAGGGAAGAGGTTTATAATACTTTTGTGCAAATGGTGTGCAGATCAAGCTCTTTGTTTTGTTCGTGGTCCATGTTGGCGATTAACAAGTTTTCTGGGGATTGCAATGTATCCACAATTAGATGGTTGAAAGTCAGGTGAAGAACAACATAATCAATAGAGTTGTCATGATTATTCTCTCCACCATATGGGATTCGGAGATACCAGTCTTAACCACCTTTAACATAATCTGTGAGAGGACAAACTGCAGTTTATATCATATATTTGGGGGGTGATATTTGATGACTGTCTGACTCCGAGGATCAAGTTTTAGTTGTCATCAAATCTTCCTGATTCTATTTTAGGAAAACTGTCCTCATTAAGAAAAAGAACATTAAAGCTTAAAGCTTTTTTATTGATAGGTTATGTTTGACAGGTAGTATAGCAACATGTTTATACATATAGGATGCTGACCAAGGCAATGAAGCAAATAACATGAAACACATTATATTCTAAAAATTGTTAAATGAGGAAACATCCATAACTAACACTCCATGTTTTATGAAAGAAATCTAATATTTGAACTTAAAAAGCTTTTAAATGCACTAATACATGTATAAATCTGTAGGTTTAAGAGTAGAGGCAGACACAGATTCTATCTACAATGACCAAACTTACATAGAAAGTAAGTGATATAGCAGTCACACTATAATATACTAAACTCAATGATCCTAATAGACCTGAAAAAGCCCATGGTAAATAGGTAGATCAAGGTTAACTATATGTTGATAGTTGAGCATTTAACTGATCTCAAAGGGGGGCACACTGGAAATCCAGACATTTTGAAACCTCTCTAATGAAGTTTCTCATTCTGATTGCAGATCTTCCTATTGTGCTGCATGCTTTAGTATTCTCTCACATGGGCTATTGGCATACCCTACACTTAGGGCTTCTGGGCTCAGAAATAGATAATCTGCAGTTAGTACACAACTCTGCAGCACAAGATATTATAGCAATTCTGCAAAGTACTGATTAAACAGGGTGTTACAGTTAAAGCTCTGGTCCCCCCCTCCCCATGTTACGGAGCTGCTAGCCAAGTATATCTCATCCCAGACCCTTTGTTCAGACAGACATAGGCTGCTGGTAGTCCTGGAGGTAAGGTATTTTCTTATAAAGGACTGGGCCTCTAGAATCTATTGCCAAACAGAACAAGAATGCTTCCCATGATGATTAGCTTTAAGCAAGCACTAAACAGACACTTTAAACTTATCATTCTGATTAGTCTTTAACATGTATGCTGCTTAATTCTTTATCATCCTCCTTAATGTTTTGTCCTCTGTTATACTTTGTATGTTTCCTGTGCTCCAGTAGTGCATGGTGTGATTCCCTCGGTCTCCATTGCCTAAGTGTGGGACTCTGAGAAAGTTACTTAACCAGACACGGCTCCCAGGCTGAGTCTGAAAAGGTCAATGGAGATCAGTGTTTTACCCCAGAAAACAAATATAAATAAATAAATTGTATATTTGAACAACAGCTTTCAAGTTCTTTGTTTTACTTTATTATTTCTTAGTTTTACTTTCTACAGTGCCTAGTTATTAGACACAAATAAATCTGAACTTGAAATCGATGGGTCCAAGATCGGTCTCAAAGGCCTATTTTTTTGAGACTATGATTAGATTGGATTAAAATCTTTTGCCTTGTTCTTCTGGGTAGCTGACATCCATTCATGTTCAAAATACTGGACCTGCCAATTAGACCTGATCTGGGAGTATTCAAGGGTGGAAAAAATCTTGAACTTTACCATCTATCCTGATATAATCAACTTAGGGTGAACCACAATTCTTTAAAAATGTAAGCCCTTCTCTTAGCAGGTGGTGAGCAGGAGGGGAGAAGTTGCAGGGAAGGAAGGAGATGGATGGATAGTTAATACTGAAGGACATTGTTTTGACAGGAATGCAGCTTATTACTCATACCAACCCCATTTTGTCTATCCTAGCCTCTGCCTCCTCACCAAGAACCTTATTAAAGGCTTTTTAGGTTCATGGGTTCATAGGTAGGTACTAGGCTATCTGCCAGAGGGCATTTATAAGCCTAACCAGAGTGTGTCGGCTTTTGCCACCCCATTGATTAATTAACTGATCCTCTGTCAAGCAGAGCCAATGAAGTGATCCCAGGGGTGTATTTTCTGTTACCCATCCACTCATCAAGGTTTCTCTTGAAGAGTGTTAGTGAGGGGCTCTGCCTGATGTAATTTGGAATTTTGTTCCAAAACATGAGGAGTCTCTGTGACAGGAATCTATCCCTCCAGCATGTTCTATTTATTGTTGTGGTGAGGTTTAGCTCACTAGAGCTCGTGGCTCGCAGTGACTTGGATTTCTTTAGGTGGAGCATGTCCATCAATTCTGAGTTGGACATGGCTTTGTAAGTCAGGCAGAGATCACCTCTGAGAAAGCGATATGCCACTGAGTACAGCCGGAGGTTTTTTCAGTCGGTCTGCATAGGACATATGTTTGAGGCCAGTAATCCTCATGGTGAGGTACTTTTGTGGTCTTTCCAGCTGTTGGAAGTGTCTTGTAAGGTACCTCCCAAATGGGGCATTTTACTCTATGATGGGTCTGATGAGTGATGAGTAGAGGGGCACTATAACCTCTTTATTTCTAGATGTGAACCCTTTAGTAATTAGATGGGCCACATAGAAGGATTTCCAAACTAGTTTGGCAATATGATTGTCAAAGGAGAGATTACTATCTACCTGGGTCCCCAGATCTCTTATTACCTCTTCTGTATTAAGGGGGCTGCCACCTATGTGGTAATTCGTGGGTGTTTTGTTTTTCCCAAATGAGATGACTATGCATTTTTTGGCATTTAGCTTGAGGCCATGACTTTGACACCAGGTGTCCGTCTCAGTAAGGCCCTTTTGGAGGATGTCCATGTCAGCCAGAGAGTAAATTATGGCTTCCAGTTTGCAGTCATCAGCGAACTTGGTTAGCCATAGTTCTCCTGTGTTTGCCTGTACTTCTGAGAAGTATATGCCAAACAGTAGTGGTCCCAGCACCAAACCTTGTGGGACACCACTTGTGACTGGTTTAAAGTCGGACCTGGAGTCCGCTATTCTTACCGTGTGAGTTCTGTCTGTAAGCCAGTTGGCAACCCATCTCATGATGTAGGGGTTTATGTTCAGGCTAGTGAGTTTTTTTGTAATACCCGAGTGTGAAATGGTGTCGAAAGCCTTAGTGAGGTCAAGGTAGGCTGTGTGAACCACCTTTCCCTAGTCTATGGCCTTGGTGACTGTCTCGAAGAAGTCAACCAGGTTTAGTAGGCATGATCTGCCCTTAACAAAGCTGAACTGGGTTGGGTTAAGTGTTTGGAGGTTCCCAATGTCTTTGTTAATGAGTTCCATGATGATGCGCTCCATAGCCTTGCAGACCAGGCTAGTCAGGCTTATGGGGTGATAGTTACCAGGGTCAGTTGTGGCCCCTCCTTTGTGGAGAGGAATAACCATTGCTGTGTGCCATTATATGGGCATGTAGCCTGTGGAGAAGCTGAGGTTGAACAGTGTGTTTAGGTGGGGGGTTAGTTTGTTCTGTAGCTCATGCAAGATGCAGCCTGGGACACCATCTGGTCCCATTGATGCTGTGTTTTTAGCTTTTGGAAGAGCTGTTTTCACGTGTGCGTCTGTGATTTTTGGGACACTACATGTTTCTGGTATTGTTGTGGGCCCTTCTGGAAGTGAGAGGGGGGTTAAGTTTGCACTGAATCTATCTGCCAGGATGTTGGCAATATCAGTAGGTTCAGTATATTTTGTGCTATTTTGCACTAGTTCAGTGCATATCTGCGAGTTGCCACTTAGATTCTTAACATAGCTAAAGAAGGCTTTGTGGTTATCTTTTGAATCCTTGGCCATTTTTCTTTTGAAGTTAGACTTGGATGATTTCATGAGAGACCTTAGTTTCTTACTGATACTGCTCAGGGATGTCTTTCCTTCTTGGGATTTGCTTTTTTTCTGAACTAGTTTCCTCCTTCTACTCTATAGCCTGTTTATTGCAGGGGTCCACCAAACTGGTTTCCTTCTCTTAGAGGAGTGAGTCTTGGTTTTGCTAGGGATGGCATGATCCATGCATCCTTGTAGGTGCTCATAGAGTGCATTTGTAAAGGTTTCTGCATCTTGGGCAGCATTATCCTTTAGCATGGGGGCTCTGAAACTTACCACCTCTGTCTTAAGTAAGGTGAAGTTTGCCTTAGAAAAGTTTTTTACTGTGGTTTCCTTAGTTGGGGATGGTGGTGGGATGTGGACATCCAGAGTGATTAGTTTATGTTCTGATCTAACCAGTGATGGCTTGACCTTCAGTGTGGAACACATCACCCATGTTGGTGATGACCAGGTCCAATGTGTTTTCACCTCTGGTAGGGGAGTTTACCAGCTGATCCAGGGCATTTGAGTTGATGAATTCCAGGAAGTGCTGTGCCTGGGAATTTGTACTCGAGTAGTTTTCCCAGTGAATGGTAGTGTAATTGAAATTGCCCAATATCAAGGTGTTAGATAGGACCTTCATGTTTTCCGGTGTCTCCAGAAAGGTGGAGTGGTGGTCCTGGGTCATGGAGGGTGATCTGTAGCAGGCCACAATTTGCATTGCAGATTTGCCAGATGTTAGTTGCACATGGTTGATCTCAGAGGTATCATGCTGCACCACTAACCTGGAAGTGTAGGTATCTTTGATGAATATGGATACACCCCCTCCTTTTGTGTTTTGGTTTATGTTCTGTGGCTGAAACGTGTGGTATGAGTTGTAGCCTGGTAGTGCTGGGGTGCTCTCTGGAGCCTTGAACCAGGTTTCAGTTACTGCACAGTTGTTGACATTCACCATACTGAGGAGTGCTTCGAGTGTGTGCATTTTGAGATTTAAACTCCTGGCGTTGAGTAGCATAACCCTCAGTTTTTTGTTAATTATGCTGTTTACAGAGGTGGGTTTGACTTTTGAGCCTTGCCTAAAAAAGGCACTATGGGGGCAGCAAGAGTCTTGGCCAGTATTCGAAAGCCTATGGGTGAGAGGTGCAAGCCGTCTCTTGCGAAGCAACGCGGCTTGTCGAGCATGTCGTCCCAGGCTGACAGACACTGGATCCCCTTTGAATGACACCAGAAGCTTAGCCAATTGTTGAAATTGATCATTTTTTCTTTATACTGAAGTTTCATTCTTGGTGAGGGCAGGATGCTACTCAGGGTCAGGGTCATACCAGCCTGGGCTGCATGATCAGAGAGCTCTTCCATGTCTCTTTTCATGTAGTCCAGGGAGGTACATCTCAGGTCATTCACACCAACATGAACAATGACAGAGTCATATTTGTACTTGTTCTGGAGTGACCTGAGTGCTTGTGTTATGTGGTGGATTCTGGCTCCTGACAGGCAGCTAACAGTAACCTTCTGCTTGAACAGCCTAGTGAGTGGGACGTCAGTGTGCCTGACTATAGAGTCACCTATTTCTAGTGTGTTAGGTAAAAATTTTACATAGGAAAAACTATTAATAAATTATATAAACATATTTACCAGCATGTATACGACATCAAAAAAGGCAATTCAAAGAACGCACTGGCCAAACACATTTTAGAGCACCAACAAAACCATTTTAAATTTTCAGCTCTTGAACAAGTTCAGAGTGATGGTGGGCCAGTTGACTTAGTCTTGGAATGCAGAGAATTGCTCTGGCAATTAAGGTGCAATGCAATGGATAACAACTATGGACTGAATGAAACACTGTCCATTTCCAGTTATTTGAAACTCAAATCGGAATTTAATTTTTTTTGATAAACATAAGGGGTGGTTTATAACCAACATGGTCTTGATTTTTAAGAACCTTTTCACCATTATGTCACATTTTGTATCTCAATAGGGGATTAATAGGGTTATAATAACATAAAATAAAACAAAAATATTTGAGGAAGGTTTTATGTAGCAGGTTGTCCTGTATAGTTTCGTATTAATGTAGTAAATGTATAGACATGCATTTAGCGAGCATTTTTATAACATGGTTTTATGTTATGTGTATTTGATCAGTAGACATTGTGTGTTTTACTAACTATGTATTTCATGACTTATCAATTAGGGAATGATATATTTAGTTATGTTCATTTTAAAACATATAGTAAAGTTTTAACCAATGTATAGATTGTTTTAACATCATGTGACATTGTATTTAACCGGCTAGGAATATGTGTGACTTTGTTAATGTATTCTGAAGAAGTCTAGGGGTGAATGCCTGATGAAAGTGCTCAATTTATTAAAGAACTTGCTCAGTGGTATCCCATGGTCCTCTTTTTTATTAGTGTGTTAGGTATGTTATTTCACCTTAAAGGCTGTGATTGTGCGGCACACTGATTTTGTGTTTTATGTGTTGTCTGGTTTGTAACGGGAAGTGCAGTTTGTTTCGGTGTCTGCTTTGGAGGTCTTTGATGCATTTGCAGGTTTTTATTTAGAGCCTCCAAGTATGATTTTGTGTATTTATGTGTATTTTTTGCCAGTGCTGTTTTAGTAGGTCTGTGTGTGGCTGGAGGTGTGGTGCAAGTGTTAACCTTCTCCTCTTGACTGTCTGTTCTAGTCTTGGGTGGAGACAGTTTAACTTCCAGTTTGGCTGTATAATTGCATCTCTCGCTTATGTTAGTGTTTTGTGGTAGGAGGAGAGGATTGTCTGGGTACATGAGGCAGTTGTAACATTGCCTCAGGATACCCAGATTCACCAGCTGGACTGGAGAGTGCACCTGAAGTTGCCCTTTGGTCATGCCTGAATAGTAGGGTGAGCTGCTTAGTCGCTTGGTTGGTGAGGGGTGAATAAAGAGCCTTGCCCTGCTGGGCAATCAGTGTCAGGGTATATTAATGCTTGCTATTAGGTCTGAGCAAGTGCTGGGCTATAAGATGCTTTTTGAGTGCTTAGGTTAAGAGTTAGACAAGTTTCAAGGGAAAAACTGAAGAGGAGACTTAATGGAGACTGGAATAATTTAACTGTAACTAACCGGCACTGCCCGGTGCGCAAAACAGTGCAAACACGGTTTTTATACTAAGGAAATGAAAAAGATAGAAATTAGCCCAAAATAGCCAATACACTGCTAAATTTTATTTCTTTTTAAACTGGTAAGACTGTATCTTACTGTCTGTGCTGACTGTAAAAGAGTCATTTTTTTTCTGGTGTAAAATTCCCAATATAGTAATGATTAGAGGTGTGAAAAAACAAGTGCTTCACCATTTGAAATGTTTTTCCTTATTCTATCAGTTTCTTAAACACTTGTTGGGATGAAATTTTAAATTAAAGGTATTTCTCTAAAGCAACATTAAGGATCTGCCCCTTGATTTCCTCTAACAAGATCTGGATTCTCAACCACCACTGCTTCCTGAGCACAGTGCCACAGACAGATGCCTGGTGGAAACATTACTGACATGTCTGTGTACGTTTAAATAAGTTTAAATGAGGTTTAACAATTTCTGTCTTGGGCTAAACTCAGTAATGGTCTGTACCTTCTCTTCCATTCACTTTGATATCACAATGTATGGATCTGGCCGTGCCCAAACTGGATGAGGTATACACTTTCTTGACAAATCTTTAAAGCACATTGCACTTGCTACCATTCAGTAAGGACTTAGCAGCTGGGGTCAGTTTTGATCTTCTGATAACATCTAAGGAAATTCCTACAGGATGAGCAGCATGCTTCTTATACAGATACTTTATATCCCTTTCTACCTGCTAGAATATATTAGGCTTTCTAGGTGCTGGAGTTTGAGAACCCAACTCTAGAGAAACATTCAAATGTATGGAAAATAGAAGGCTTAGCTTAGCCATGGTCTTTCAATGCTCAGTAGATCAAGGAACCTTTTATAGGAGATGTAGAATTTTCTGACCCCAGTCCCACCAAAAGAAAACAATTTATCCTCATCTGTGTTGCACCTCAGGGGAAAAAAATCACTGTTCCATTTGTTCGGGATTTAAGAATTTTGACTTTATTTAGTCGATATAAACAACGTTCAATATTTTAAGCATTCGTTGAAATAATATAGACCCTAAAATGTGATCTAGCAATTACTGTATAATGTTATGAGTTCAATCTATTGATGTCATTTTTAATTAGATGAATTTCTTGTAAAAAAACAATATGTGTTTTATGCAGCTTTAAGTATTTCAGCAAACTACCCCTCTTATAACCACCACTTAATCCACTGATATTCAATGATATGTATTTTAAATATACCATATAAAGTATGAAAAAATTACAAGTTTAATATTTCAGCTAATGACATGCTTATAAATTCATCATAAACAAATCCTAGTTGAAAAACAACTATAGACAAAAATAATAAGATTCTAGTATTGCTTGTTACAAACATAAAAACTAAAATTAATTTTTATATGTGCAGTGTATTGAAAAAGTTATACCATAATATGAAACTTATCATTCCTAGTTTAATGAGAAACCCAATCAAACAACCCACTAACATTGTTTCTAAAGAACATTGCATCTACTTCCTAGAAATTAAGCATCAACCATTAGAATGAATTATAAAAAATGAGTATTTATTATATATAATTAAAATTTAAGAAATAAATATGTCATTAAATAACTATACATAACTATTTTTTTATAGTATGACTATGTTAACAATGTTTATTATAAGTAAGATAAATAAAATAGACTTTGATAAGTTGAGCAACATTTCATAAGATATGTCATCTGTTTTAATACAAGATCAATTGTAATTACTAATATTAAACATTTTATCAATATGTACTAATTTAAGATGCTATAGTTAATGGAAATCATACATAAAGAAATAATAATATGCAAATAAAATCTTATGTAGGATAATGATATTATTTCTAGACTAACTAAACTTATAATTTTAAATGTAAAACAAACATTACTATTACAAAAAATGTTCTAAGTAGCAATGAATAAAACATTAGATTAAAATTAACTTATCTCAGAATGTATTCATAGATCATTTTTGCTGCCTATTATAAAAATATTTTATGAATTTTGACAATAACTACTACATGAATAAGAACTGATAGCTGATTGTGTGTCATTAAGTAAATAAATGATTTCTGTGTACAGTCTTGACCTGTCACTATAAGTACACACAATTTATATTAAAAAGTAGATATCTGCTATTAATTACATTTCTCATGAGTTTATAATATTATGGATTATATACATGATGAATTCAGGTCATAAGTTGGAATAGGATAGTGGTAATATCTATTAAATCATAAATACTACTCATCATATATCCATGAGAGATATTTGGTGATGTTCAACAGCTTTACTAAATGATGTATTAATAGTACTTTAACTTTCCATATGAAAACCAGCATGTTCAACCAGATTCCACATTACCCATGTCATACATTTCTTATTAATATTGATCAGTTAATAAATGCTTTACGATAATTAAACAAAAATTTGAAATTACTGATCAATGCATATGTAACATAATGCACCATTTTGTAACTGTGACTTGGTAACTTATAATAACTAGATACTAACATTTTATAATTTACTGAATTATTACTCATGCAAATATAGTTATGCATATTCTATAAATATTTCTAAACTTCTGTCTAAATAGGTCTTGTCCAGATAACAGACCTACAGAGTGATAAATAAAATATATCTGAAACTAATGGATACTTCTTCATTAGTCTCACTGAAAAGAAATCATTTAACAAATAAAAAGATTTGCAATGGAAATATATACACCACTACTATTCTTAATATCCCTTTAAACACTAGCTATTCTGTATCAAAAGAACATTTTTTTGTCTATAAGATATTCATGTCAACCAACCATCAGCCTCCCTATATGATTTGTAACTATACTATTTATTTAAGTACATGCGTCCATCTAAATAATATTTAATATATATTTTGTCTGATGTTGTTCAACCATTTCTAGCTGAATGCCTCTTCAAAGAAGTAATGCTCCAGTCCAATTCTTCAGTATTTTCGAGAATTGTATGTTTTTGTAAATATGAAGCAGCAGCATCCATAGAATCAAAAGCTTTTTGTCCTTCTGCTAGAACAATCCTTATCTTGTCTTTAAAAGAAAGATAAGTTTTAATGTTGGACTTCTTTAAGCTTATGAAAAAGGGAACACAAGCTTTTCTTTTAGACAGAAGAAGAATAAGAAAGAGAAGAAGAAGAAGAAGAATGGTCACTGTCAAATCTGATAATGTTGTCTTCTATTTTTATAAAAGAATTTGCCCATGCTGATTTTAAAACCAAGTCTTTATCTTGACTAGAGAGAAACTTGACAAAGATCTAGGAGAATTTTTTTTTTTGAGGAAGCATTAGATAAGGATTTATGTGTTCTTTCAATCCCAAATAAAAAAATCCACAGACAGCTATAATGCTTTAGGTAAAAATAAAGTCAGAAATGTAAATTATCCCCTTCGTGTTTCTCTGGGATGCAGTAAATTCAAACATTATTACTTCTTAATCTGTTCTCCTTGTCATCCAATTTTTTCAAAAAACTTGTTTTATTTAAGCATGAATTCAATATGATTTTCATTTTCTGTTACTCTGCCATCTAAGTCACCAATTGTATCTTCCATACCTGATATCTGAAGTTTATGTTGTTTAACAACTTCACTATGCCAATCTGTTTTCTGCATTCTTCGTTTATTGTATTAGTGAGTGTTGTTGTCCAATTTGCCCATTTTCAAAGACAGGTCTTGTATATTTTTTAGACTGGACTACAAATCTTTTTTTGACTGGCATTTCCTGTGATGCTGTTTTGCAATGGCTCATCCTAAAGAACACAGTTAAATCCTTTATTGTTGTTTGACAGGAACATATTATATGTGGCTTTTCCTTAAATACACTTCAATATTGACTAGCATTTAATATGTTCACTGAATCCTAATGCTCTTTGATGTTTTTTAAGAAAAACATTTCTGCCAGAATTGAAATATTAGGAAGCAGTGCAAAAAAATTACAGCTAGCAGTTCACTATGGTAGCCATGTCTTCCATTATTCAAGGAGTTGTAAGTAGTCAGTAGTGACTGTCACATCAGATTTATGGTCATGTATATGCTCAAGGAAGCCTCTGTGTAAGTTTGCATGGTCTTATGATCCATTAAAGTGTTTAAGGGCAAGGGCTTACACTCAATAAGGTGTTGATGAATTGCACTAGTGTTTACCCTTCTTTTTGAGAAAAAGTTAAAGCAAAAAACACTTTTCCTATGTTGTGTAACTTACTGCTTCCATTGTTTCCTTTTTCAGTCTATCGAATGTTAACATCTAAATGAGCATTTCTGTAGTTCATTAAATCATTTTATAGACAATATGCGACATTTAGTTTCTATACAGTATATCCTTTCAGTGACATTTCTCTGTTTAATCATTTATTCATGTTGCATCTCTACATTTTGAAATTAAGCATTATATGACTGTTAATATATTTTAAACATGAATGGTAGCTGATTTTTTTAAGTATGGTCTCACAAATATAATTATATTTTCCTTACATTCCTGCATACACATTTAACTACAGGATTATATCAGTTAGTACTTCAGAATCTATTGAGAATTTATACGGCATCTATAATTAGTGTTAAGCCTTCTGAAAAATAAGCAGTGCTAGTTGTCTTGTTTCCATTTTTACTAGTAGCAACCACTGAAACTTTGACACTAGCTGTACAGCACAGTTCAGTGGAACAGTAGGAAGTACTTTTTGTGGTTCTCCTTTGTTTTAAATGGGAAACATGAAGGCTCAGTGGTTAAAATCTCTGCTTTACAGCTCTGTGGTCTGGGGTTCAATCCTGATCTTTGGTCACAGTCTGTGTGTTCCCACAGTGTTTCCTTGGGCTTTCTACAGTTAAACCTGTATCCTTAATCCTCCTCAAAGCATTCTGGATATAACTGGATACTCAAAAGTGTAAGCATTGTACTAACCCTTGCCCTTTTGTCCTTGATCATGACTGAGAAGGGTCCATGATGACCAGTTCACTTGCCTGAATAGCAATTGAATAATATAAAAATATATAAAATCTCTGTTGCTCGTCTCTCTCTCTCTCTAACATAGATGACAATCAGGTGGGGTATTTCATATAGATGCTTTAAAACATAGAAACACATCAGGATGGATAACAGCATCATAAAATACAAACAAATTAGTTAACAGACACACCTTACATACATATATGCTTACATTTCAACAGCTAACTACAAAGTGGCAGTCTAGGTTGCACGTACTCAGTATTTATACACTTGTGCAAGCCCTTGGATAGTTTGTTAAAACAGCAACTAGGGGTTGATGGTCAGTTTCTATCTGGATTACTTGGCCATAAATATAATCCTGGAACTTCAAACATGCAAACACAATTGCCACATTTCCTTCTCAGTTTGAGCATACTGCATCTCAGTTTGGGTAAGAGTTCTAGATGCATAAGCAACAGGTCTGCCCTCTTGAAGAACAACTGCACCAAGACCAAACTTTGAAGCATCACAGGAAAGAACTACTGGTTTGTGGACATCATAGTATCTTTATGTAGAAGGATTAGCAATTTGCAGTTTGAGGTTATCAAATGCTCTCTGATGCTGTTCTAACCATGACCATGCAACATTTTTGTGTGTCAACTGTCCTAAAAGTGCTGATAACTCACTAAAGTCAGGGATAAATTTGCCAAAATAGTTAACCATACCAAGAAAATGCTGTAGGGCTTGGACATTGTCTGGAGCTGGCATCTCAAGAATGGCTGTTTGCTTGGAAGGATCTGGTCTGAAGCCTGTACTGGTATATAAATGACCTACATAAGTAACTTCTGGTAGCCTGAATTTGCACTTCAGAGGATTGAGCTTTGAATTAATTTATTGCGCTCTTTCCAGAACTTTCCTGAGGTTTCTGTCATGTTCTGCTTCACCATCACCTCCAAACAGTAACTCATCAGCTATTATAGCACACAGGTAGCCTGAAAAAAATTTACTCCATTGCATGCTGAAAGACTTCACTGGCAGAATTGATTCCAAAAGGCATCCTGAAGAATCTGAATCTACTAAATGGGGTGCTGAATGTAGTCGGTAGTGAAGATTTGCGATCAAGCATTACTTGCCAAAATAAACTCCTTGCATCTATGACTGAAAAAACAGTGGCATTTGATATGAGGGTTTCAATCTCCTCAACTATACACATAGGATGGTGAGGTCTTTTTAATGGCTTGTTCAAGTCTCTTGGGTCAATGCATATTCTGATTTCATCTCAAATGTTCTTATGAGCAGCTACCATGGATGACACCCAGTCAGTTGGTTCTGTGACTGGACAAATCATATCTTGCTACACCATTTTGAATAACTGGACCTTGACCTTATCCTGCATAGCTATTGGAACTCTCCTTGCTGATTTGACCACTGAACTGACCTCTGGGTCTACTTTCATGGAGTACACAACTGAAAGTTTGCCTAGCTTGTTGTCGAAAACATCAACATACTCTGAGAAAATAGCATCACTGAAGCTGGAATTGGGACATGTGCTTACATGATGTACTTCTTTGGTAAAATAAATCAGTTTCTTTCTCAAACTGTCTCTGAGATTTAATAATGACTGCACAGGCCTTTGGACTACATAAAATTGCAAGTTGTAACTCCTCCCAGCCAAATAGCATGAAAGCACTATCAAACCTTTGGTTTGAATCTCTTCACCTCCATAAGCAACAAGCTTTGCACAATTGACCAAACTAAGTTGCTCACCAGCTCTCACTCTAGCAAATGTTCCTGCTGACATCACATTGCACTTTGAACCAGTATCTCCTTTGAGCTCTGTTGGTTTACTATTGATCAGGACAGTACAAAATACCTCACTCTTTGCAGATAAATCTACTGAATTAAACTTTACACCGACTACTGATATACCATCTACAAAGAAAGTAGGGTTGCAGCTCTCTGTATGATCGACTTGTTTTTTTTGAGGGACTTTTTTTAATAACTGAATGAGGCTTGCTTGATTTACAAAACTTTTGAAAATGGTTCCATTTTTACACTTGTGGCATTGCTGACCAAATGCTAAGCACTTCTCTCTTTTAGACTCATGGTTGGCTCCACAGTTACAACAGTTAACAATAAGACTTGACTTGGGTTTTGCTGACTCACACTTACACTGTACTGAGCATGCTCCTTTTACTGAACTAATCTTGGAATTTGCTAGAAAGCTCTGGGTTTTCCTTGCCACACCTATGCTTAGACCAGTTTCTACTTGTCATATGTTTCATGCTGTCTACGTTTGCGCTAGAGGCTGCTGAAACCATACTCTTATCACTTGCAAGCATATTTATGTGCCTTTCTGTGAGCTCATGGATTTGACAAATCTCTCTGGCTTTGTTTAATGCTAAATCACTGTCACAAAGCAAAATCTTTCTCACTGCATCACTATTAACCCCATGCACAAACCTGTCCTCTATTAACTCATCTTTCCATCACCAAATCTGCACATTTTAGCTTTATTTCTCACGTCAATGATATAAGCTGCAAAGGGTTTACCTGGCTTTTGGTCTCTTGCATAAAATAAGTGCCTCTCTAATGTAACATTTGTCTGGGGGTTGCACATTTTTCTAAATTTATGTTTTAAGCACTTAGAGTCCTCTCTGTATTCAGCTGGTACCATAGTTTGAGGGTTTTCCCCTCTTCTGCATATACTTCTGATGCATACACAAGTGAATGCTCTCTTTCAATGGCTTCTGACCAAGCTAAGTTAAGCAAAATGAATGCCCTCGTACATGCATTTCTGTCAGATTAAGCTGCTTGTATGACTGTATCCTATTCCTGCTTGAATACGATTCAATTCTCTGCTATATTATGGTCAAACACAAGTGGACTAGGTCTACAAAATGCTTCTGCCATAGTAACTCACAGTAATGAAGGTGCTTGAAATTGTATATGAACATCCACACATAAATATATATACCAGAACTTTATGCCAGTACTTGTAATTATGCCCAATCGCAAAACAGACTTTGAAATAAGAGTACTTTGCCAAATAAGTCTCTGTAGCACAAGAACACTCTGAAATCACTGTACTTTGTGAAACCACTCCTTATCAGTGTAAGAAATATTTCAAAATGACTATATTTTATGAATAAACTGTACATGGCAGAAAAAGCTCAGAGTAAGAAACACTTCAAGATGAATGTACTTTGCAAATAAACTGTACACAGCACAAGAACCTTTCAAAATGGCTGTACTTTGTAAAATAATTCCACACAGTTTAAGAAACACTCAGAAATGGCAGTTTTCTGCGAATAAATGCACACAGCACAAAAACATTTTTGAAATGGCTGTACTTTGACTGCACTTTGCAATATAACTGTACTTTGCACACAGAAAACCCTTTGAAATAATTGCACTGTAATAAAGCACACACTCTGTAAACACTTTGCACACTCTGAGATACTTCAAACAACTCTAGTTATCCTTTGAATGGCTTCGGTCACTGCAAAATAGTAGTTTGTGCACAAACACAGTCTTTTACTAAAAAAAACATGCAGCTGCCTTGCTCTTTAAGCTTAATTTGTCCTTTTTATTGTACTAATTACACTAGGGCAGCCATGGTGGTGCAGTGGTTAGCGTTGTCGCCTCGCAGCAAGAGGTTCTCCAGTTCAATCCTCAGCTGGGGTGCCTTCTGTGTGGAATCTGCATGTCCTCTCTGTGGTCATGTGGGTTTCCTCTGGGCACTCCGGTTTCCTCCCACATCCCAATGACATGCTGTGGGTAGATTGGACACTCTAAAATTTGCCCTAGGTGTGAGTGTGTGCATGTGTGTGCCTTCTGTGGAAGGTTGGGTGTCAGGCTGACAACTCCACACTGTAAAACTCCACTGCCAGTCATGAGCAGACAGGTGTTCCTCTGTGGCAACCCCTAACTGGGAAAAGCCGAATGAAGAAGATTGTACTAATTACACTCTTTTAATCTCTTATGTCCAGTATACTTTTCTTGTACTCTTTATAATTTAAACATGCTAGTTATGCAAACCAAAGATAATTCTGCATCCCATATGAATAGTTTTGCTAGTTTTATCAAATATTATGGTTTTGAACATTTCAGTTAATTAATAATGCAGTCTGTGCCTTCTGTTTTCTTAATAATATGTTTTTGTGCTACTCGTTTTATTAATAATGCATTTTGTGCCTTATAAATGCGTCATTTCATTTTCTTTGCCCACTAAATCATTTGTGCAGTTTTTTTTTACTTTCAGCTTGTTTCTGGCCCTTTTTCATTTGTCTGTGCTCCATTTCATTCTACTTGCTTTGTCTGCCTTCACCTACAACTGTACACCTCATGGCTCGAAAAAAGTTGTTCTTCTCATCCTGGCTCTGACACCATGTCACTTGTCTGGTCAGTATAAAATAGACAAACATTCATGGGTTCTATTCAAGCAGCTTTATTGCACACAAGCAAATCAGAAATGAGGTTTTGTAACTTAAACTTAAATAAACTTATAAACAGACTGAATACCACACTCATACATGTTTACACTCTGGCTGTTCTCTCAAAATGGCACTGCTGCCCGCACATGCTCAGTATTTATATGCATGTGCTACATCTGGAAATGCTTCTCAAAGGTACATAAACATGCTCTGATCTACAGTTCCTGGCTGCTACAGGATTTGCTTGAGTCCCAGCCTTGATTTTTATTTTAAAGGATACAGCTTAATGGTCTGACTTAACCAGAGACAAGACTATAGTGGGTGTAACTGTGGGGGAGGGTGCAACATTCCCTCATATTTGTGAGTATAACATACAGTATGTTTGCACCGCTAGTAGACAAATGGACTAAATGGTCTAGGGTGTTTGTGTTTACAGAGTACAGGAAACACTGAGCCTGTAAATTTGGTGTCATCTAGGATTCCAAGTTTATAGACAGGTAGTTAAAATCCCCCATGAATATGGTATTGGGTTGAATGGTAAGTTTCTTCAGTAGTTTTAACAATGAGCTATGGGTTTCAGGGGTCATAGAGAGTGATCTATAGCTTGCAGGGATATGATATGGGATTCCATCTGTGGTAATTTGAAAATGGAGAAGCTGAAGTGCATCAGCCTGTTTGACCAACCTTGAAGAATGTTTGTTTTTGATATATATTGAGACATCTCCACCTTCAGTCCCTGCCTGTGAACTAGTTGGTCTAAATGTGTGGAAGCCATAGCATCCATGCACTGCTGGGGTGATCTCTGCAGATTTAAATAATGTCTCAGTATCTACACAGATCTCTGCATTTTTCAATGTGAGGAGGGCTTGTAAGGAGTGGAGTTTCTTGTTTAGGCTCCTGGCATTTAGCAGTATCATCTTTAGGTCCCCTTGGGTTGCTTTTGCTAATTTGGAAGGTTTACCTTTTTGGCATTACCTAAAAAAGGCACTATGAGACAGGACAATATTTTAGCCAGTGATTAAAAGTCTAACAGGGACAGTTGCAGACTATCCTTGGAACAAGAATGGGGTCTGTTCACCATATCCTCCCATGCTGACAAATATTGCACCCCACATAACACCAGAAGTTTAGCCAGTTATTAAAGTCAATCACCTTCAGTTCATACAGTGGCATCATCCTTGGTGAAAGTAGAATGCTGGTCAATGCTAGGCTCATACTGACCTGGAACACATAGACAGAGCACTCCAGAATTTCTCTGTTCATATACCAAAGGAAGGTACATCTCAGGTCATTTCTGCTTATATCTGGATTCAACCAGGGTGGCTTGTTTTTTGAGTTTGTTCTGGCCATGATTTTGCTGGTAGGGTTGCCTCTATGCATCTATTATCATAATTGTACATGGTTTCTGTGCACATTTCTGCATAGAGATCTGTGTTCCCTGGGTTTGGAGCAGCTTAACATTTTCTCAAGTAATCACTTAATAATAGGTAACTTGCTTTAGAGTAGTTCCTTATTTGTGGTTCAGAACCTGGGTGTATGAGTTGCTTAGTGGATCCTGACTCCTGATAGGCAACTGGCAGTGATTTTCTCCTTGTTTATCCTGGTGAGTGAGGCATCCGTATGTCTCTCAATGGAGTCTCCAATGACTAGACTATCAGGTAATGTTCTGGTTTGCATTCTAGGCTCTGTGAGGGCCCATGCAGTGTAGTTGTATGTGTGGTGTTTTATGATATTTTGTTGAGTTCTTTTTAGTTTGCTGAGGATAACTGAGATGGGTTGAGTGCATTGGAGGTCATTGGGGTTTACAAAAATTGTTCTTTAGTCTCTCAGCATATGTTATGTGTCAGGTATATACTATGTGTGGTCAGTGTAGTGTGTGTGAGTTATTGACATCCTGATTGTTATTTTGATTGCTTATGAATCTTGCCTCCAGTGAAATTGTGTAATTAAATCTGATTATTGTATCTGTTTCTTTAAGGATTAGTTGGTTGTCATTGAACATCAGACAATTGCTACAATGTCTGAGGATGCCCATAACCACCAGTGTGGTGACAGAGAAATTGGGCAAGTGCATATCCATGATGTTAGGTCCTTCTCAATGAACTACAAAGGTGTAGTACAAGAAGGGTTAATTGCAGGTTAGCACTAGGTACAGAAAAACCCTTGAGTACACCAGCAAAGACACCAAGAATTGTTGAGCTATTTGGAAATGAGCCAAGAGCCTTGTAAATGTGTCAGATTTATAGAAGCAATGAATAAATGGGGTCTGAGGTAGACACAACAACAGGGAACACAGCAATTTAACAAACATAAAGGCAACATTAAACAAGCAAATGGTAAGCAGAATTTAGGACTCCAGAAGAAAAACTGGAATACAAAGAGATGTAGAAGCATAAAAGCACAAGTCCTGCAGCTAAAGTTTCAATACTGCCACCACTGCAATCCAATTAATTGCAGTCTAAGGATACAGACTATGCAGAAATCTAGCATTAATGCTAAAATGGAAAAATGCAGTAATAAATGCAGTAATAAAAGAGTAAATTAGGCCAAGATCCAGCAGTAGATCACAGTTCTTCAACAGCTGCGAATGAATCCACAAGATTAAGGCTCCAGACTAAGTTCAAAATACAAACAACTAGTTTTTTCAAACAATTCTACTTATGGAGATAGAAGTGTGGTAAAATGTATAAATGATGTTCAGATCATGCAGAAATTCACAATTCTCCCACAGCAATATTGAGTACTATTTCCCAGTCAGGAACCTTAAATCAGCTTGATGAGCAAGTTCAAAAGTTGACATAGTCAGTTTCTCCAGTACATAGTTGAGATCCCAATGAGGAGCAACCTGTTTCCCAGGAGATTTCAGGTATAAAACTCCTTTCAGAAACTGATTTACAGCAAACAGAGAAGAAAGAGGAGATCCCATTGACAGACATGCTGAAAAGCAGCACGATAAACCTTTATAGAGGAATTAGTGAACCCATAGAAAAGTAACTCACACAAATATTTGAGCGCCAGTGGTACAAAATCCTTGATGGACCTCTAGTTATTGATTAGGCACCAATTATTAAATCACTTCCACTTAATAGGACTTTCTAGTAGCAGGTTTTCTTCCTTCCTTTAGTATTTGCTGTATATCCTATAGGTAATTAGGTTCATAGGGATTTACTAGGGTAAAGACTACAAGGGGCTTTTTAAGCCTAGCTATGCATCCCAAATCTTTGACAAGCTCTGATACCCTTGATAAGTGTAAGCATGGGCCTTGGAGATTATCCTTTTAAAGGTTACCTATGTCCATTAGAGACATAGGTGCCAAATCAGGGATGAATTTCCGATTTCCCACTCAATTGTCCAAGTTGCACCTGAATTGGTTTAGGAAGGAACTCTGCTTTACATGAATCTAGACAGAGTAGTTTCTGGGATACATACCTATCTCTCCAGCAGGTCTATTTATATCAAAGGCAAGGTTTTTTTTTTTAGAATGGGTAATTCTGGTGCTGTTTGTTTTGTGGATATGTAGGAGGTCCATCAGAGTGGGGTCTAACAAAGCCCTGTATGCCAGGCACAGATCTCGCCTCAAAAGCCTGAAGGGGGCAGAATACAGGGATAGGGCGTTGAAGTGATCTGCATAGGACATTGTACTTACGCCCTGTATTCTTTTAGTGAAGAACTTTTGTGGACATTCCACTTGTTAGATATGCCTGGTTAGCTACATACCAAGGGGGCATTGTACTCAGCGATAGGCCTGATGAATGCCAAATACAGTGGAACAATGACTTCCTTGGACTTAGATGCCATACCTTTGTTTATAAGTTGTGCAGCATAGAATGATTTCTTCACCACTGTAGATACATGATGGTCAAAGGCTAGATTATTATCTATGTGTATCCCTTAGTCCCTGACTACTGGGTCAACTCTAAGGGGTGTGTTGTCAAAATGATAGTTATCAGGGATGGATGACTTCCCAAAGGATACTATTATGCATTTTTTGGCATTTAGTTTTAGTCCATGGCTCTGACACCAGTTGTTTGTCTGTGTCAGCCTCTCCTGGAGAGCATTTGTGTCAGTGTGAGATTCAATGACAGCTCCTAATTTGCAATCATCTGCAAATTTAGTCAGGCAGAGACCAGAAAGGAGCAGTCCAAGGACTGATCCCTGAGGGACTCCACTTGTGACTGGTGTCCTTGTAGAGGTGGACTCCCCAGTTCTAACTTCCTGGGTCCTGTTTGTGAGCCAGTTGGCTATTCACCGGGTGACATACAGGTTTATACCTAACCTCTTGAGTTTGTCAGCAATGCCCAAGTGGGGTATTGTGTCAAATGCCTTGGCCAGGTCAAGGTAGGCAGAGTGAATACTTTTGCCCTCATCCATTGCTTTGGTAACCTTCTCAAAGAAGTACACCAGGCTGTGTAGGCCTGATCTTCCCTTGAAACCAAACTGGGTTGGGTCCAGTGTCTGGAGGTTTACTATATCTCTGTTGATCATCTCCATGATAATTTTTCCATGGCTTTACATTAAGACTGGTGAGACTTATGGTCTGTAGATGACCCACCTTTGTGCAGAGGGATGACTGTTGCCTTTCTCCATTAATGAGGCACGAAGCCTGTTTGAAGGCTACAGTTAATAATTCCAGATGCCCTGATAGATCATGTTTCATGCTATTTAGAAGGCATTCTGGGATATGGTCTGGGCCCACTGAGGCAGTGTTCTTAGTCTTAGAGAGAGCATTAAGGACCTGCTCCCTAGTGATAGCAGGAGGAATTATATTTGTTGATATTTCCTGAGAGAAGGTTGAGGGGGAGAGAGGGGTAAAGCTGGAGATGGGGGGTTTGCTATATATTCTGGCTCAGTATATGCTATATATTCTGGCTCAGTATAAGTGGCTCCATTTACAATGAGCTCTGCACATATTTGTGTATTGCCTTTGAAGTTGTGGCTATAGCTAAATAATGCTTTGTGGTTGTCCTTGGCCTGGGAGGCCAAACTTACCTCAAATTTGGCTTTGGTAAACCTTGTTTGTTGTCTGAGTTGTTTGTTTAGTTTGATGAGTGTGCCTTTATCCTGCTGGGTTCTGCATCTTCTAATTGTTGCCATGATTTTATTCCTCCTGTTATACAGTCTATTGATTTTGTGATTCCACCAGGGTGGCTTGTTTTTTGAGTTAGTTCTGTACTTCCTCCTTGTGGGTACATCTGCTTCTATGCAGTTATTAACATGCTTGTACAGGGTTCCTGTGAACAGTTATGCATAGGCAGCAGTGTTGGGGGCATGACATTTTGCAAGGATTCTCACTTAATAGCATGAGGTTAGCCTTAGAATAGTTCCTGAATAGTCCAGGTTTAGCTGGGTTCCAGGTTTTATTTTTCCTTCAAAGGAGACCATTTTGTGGCCTGACCTTACCAGGGAAGGCATTACAGTAGGGGGTGTGCAGCACTCTCCCATATTAGTGAGGACCAGATCCAGTATGGGTGCACCCTGGTTAGTGCATTGTATTGTCCAGGGAGTTTGTGTTTACAAAATCCAGGAATCTCTGTGCATGTACATTTGGTGTCGTATACAATTCCCAGTTAATAGTGGGGTAATTAAAGTCACCCATGAATATGGTACTGGGTTGGATGGTTAGTGTTTCTAATAAGTTTAAATACATGGTATGGGTTTGCTGGGTTATACAGGGGGACCTATAGCTTGCAAGGAAGTGGCATTGGATGAAATAGTTACTAAAATGTATTAAAATTGAATCATTCAGGCAGTCGGTTGAAGTTGATTGATATTGGAGTGTTTCAAATCCCCCTGTATTGTTTGTGTAGATGCATTCTGTGAGGAAGCTTGTGGTAATCACTCTTGGACAATTTCATAAAAAGGGAGAACCAATGTTGCCTGAGCCAAAAGAGGGTCAGCACAATTATTTTGGGCATCCTTTTTAATTTTCAAATTATTGTGGATATCAATGGAAAGGGTAGGAATGCATAAAGGGACATTCCCTTCCAAAGAAATAAAAAATGCATTTATTTTACAGAGGCTTGTTTGCAAGGAGCCCTGCAGCAATAGTTCTTTAGTTGTTTTGAAAAGAGGGGAACTGATCTGTTTGAGAAGTTCCATACAGCTACTTTTGCAAGACCCCTAAATTCAATTTCTATTCTTAAAGGTCTGTCTTGGTCTTGCACAGCTTGTTTGCCGTTAAGTTTTGCTCTAATGAAATGAAAGATATTTGGAGGGTTAAGGAATGCTGAAGAGCTACCTTCCAAGCTATAATTGCCAGCCTGCATAGGGGGTACAACCTTGTACTTCTCTGCTTTTATATATGCCACATTACTGTGGTATTGCCTGTAATCACTTAAAGAGGTCATGGGGACCAAAGGTGATGGAGAAACGTCAATGTATAGATCACAGCCAACGTCTCTTTTAAGTTGATGTGCTTTTGATTGTCTGAAGAATTCCACATGCCTTGCACGTTTACCCCCTGGAAACTACTCCTCAGGCAAATTCTGAGGAATGTCTGGTGACAGATTGGTTTGGGGTCTGAAGAGAGAAGGGGAGACCTGAGTTTAGTTTAATTTGTTGTTCCCACTAGTGCAGTTCCCTTATTATAAAGCACAAATCTGGAAATTTATCCTCCAGAAAATGGAAATGGTAGGCCCTTATGTTTTTTAGAAACCATTGTCTCTTCTCTTGTGTAATCTGGTAAGAGGTATCTTTGAATCATAGAAGTCATGAACCCGAGGACCCTGAGGAATTCTCTTGCAGAAGTCTGAGAATGATTGGAGGAGTTTGAATATAATTCCCCCTTTGGCATGTATCTGTCCAGACACATGCAAAAACTGGAATACCCATAGAGATACCTTACTAAAAGGATACATGACCTATGCAACATGTCTTACATGGACTGAGTAAAAGCCATGTCACTATACTCGGTATCCTACAGACTGTTAAGAGATGACCTGTGTCTGGCATAATAGGCATCCTCCAACCCATTACTGCTGGATTTGCTGCACATCAGCAAATCAAACAACTTCAGAAACAACAGTCTAGGGATTTATACCTCTTCTGCAACATGAACGGAATGGTTTTAAGGGACAAATATATTTCACAAAGGATACCACTGCTGTGGAACATCCACATAGATAAACAAAAAAATGGTGTAGTGCAAATGACAACCTCAACACATAAAGAAAAAAAACACACTGGAATGGGGTCTAAGATGGTAAAAACCCACATTTATTAAACATAACACCAGTATTAAGCACTTTCATCCCTACAACCTGGGACTTAATCAGAATACACCATTGAACTACACAGGCAAATTAAATATATATCCCAGCATTACTTACAACAGGTTAATTGACAATCCAATTACTTTCCTCGAATACTTGTAAAACCATGTATTTAAAAAAAACACATAAAAATGTAAACGTTACAAACAAAAAATGTTAAAACACTTTTCTAATTTTAGTAACTTCCCAAACAACAAGGTTCACAATGGGAAATAAAAAATCAATAAAATACTATATAAACAAGTTTTTTACAATCTCCCAGCTCTTTCCTACATAGGGAAAATAGAAATTGCATCATTTAAACCCTGGAGAAACTTAGCAGCCATCCTTAATTGCCACTGGGTTTCCTTCCTCCTTAAATTATTTTTACAATCACCCCCACCGGTCAATTTTAATGCATTCCAGAATACCAAAGGTACATTTAGTAAGCTCTTTGCATACCAAGCAAAGTTTATATAGAGCATTGCTTTCATTTTCGTTATTAATATCACATAAATGCTCATATATCCTAGTCCTCAGTGCATGCTCATTTTTCCCACATAAAACAGCTACATTTTTCCCACTGGGCCAGATATACTGCTTTACTAGTGGCACAATTTAATCTTTCGAAAATTATTCGGTTCCTCATTGTATTCCCAAGAGTTATTTCCACATCCCTTTTAATATACATACATTGATTACATCTCCCACAGGGTCTAGTCCCCTTCCTGTGGGCCACAGTTGTACTAGTTTTAAACTCTAGAAACCTTTTAAAATTAGCACCTGTTTTATTAATAAAAGATGGCCCATCACCCAAAATATTGTACATTTCTGGATTAACCTTAAAGCTGTTCCAGTTCTTCTTAAACACATTTTTTACTTCTCCAGAAAGGTGGTTGTATTGTAATACACAGGCTTTCTTAAACTTCTATGAATTACACAAGTTCACAGTTGAATCATTTCCGAGACCTATACCCAACAGGGGCTTTTATTGCTTCCACCACTTACTATAAACTCTCTCAATAATCTGATCTTCCAACTTTTCAGGATATTCTCTCTCTCACAAAACATATTTCCCACTATATCCAATTCATTCCTGATGTCTTCAAAATGAGAGGTCATCCTAGCAACACAAATAGCCTGTCTCTTAACTAGGCTCTTTTTCTGTGCTATTGGATGGTTGCTAGAAAAATGTAAATATGAATTACAAATGGTCTTTTTACAGTAAATGTTAGACTTGAAACCTACACCAGAATGAGAAATACTGGTATCCAAATAGTTAATTTTGGAGATATCAAAATTATAAGTAAATTCCAGGAATTGAGTAGTATTGTTCAAATAATGCACAAATTCCTGAACCTCTTCTCCAAAACCTTTCCATAAAATATATATGCCATTCAGAAATCTTATATAGAGTTGTACATTCTTCTAGTAGGGGCATTTAAACAGAAATCTATTTTCCCAACCAAGAAGTACAATGCTGGCATACACAGGGGCACATGCTGCCCCCATAGCTAAACCCTTAACCTGCTGAAAATATTCCCCTTCGAAAAACACAAGCTATTTTCTAAAATCAAGGCCACAAGTTCACAAACAAAAGTAATCTGATCATGGGATAGGTTTGAACACAGGAATACGGTTTCCTCAAACAATTCCAATCTTTCATATCTGGGAATCACAGAGAAAAGATCCTTAATATCAGTCGTTAGAAATAATAAATCCTTGTTCCATAACTCATTCTTTAACTACCCAAGAAAATCCCAAGAATCCTTGACTAGACGTGGAATGTTTTCAACCAGAGGCTTAACCCATAAATCAACTAAAACAGCCAAAGGGTGAGTCTTAGACTCATTAGCTGCAACAATGGGTCTATAAGGAGGTTTCCCTATATTTCTGTGAATCTTGGAAATTCTAAAGATAGAGGGGATAATTTTTTTTTATTATTAAAAAACTCATAACTCTCTACACTAATCCTTTGATTTAACACATATTCCTCCAAATAGGAATCAATTCTAGAATAAGCTATATTAATCTGATTCCTGGAAATTGAGATGTAAGTTCTTTCATCAAATAAAATCTTCTGCATAGCATTAGAATAATTAACAGAATTAAAAATCACAATTCCACCCCCTTATCTGGGGTCATAATATGTACACAAAAATCATCCCTCCGTTCCTGCAATAAAAGATTTTCATCCTTAGTAAGATTCCAATAAATCTTTTTATTCCTGTGATAGATGTTATAGATATCCTCCATCACAATCCCCTTATAAACACTTAGTAAAGAATGAAGGGGGGACTAAAAGTACTTTTCCTTTTGGGCACTTGATGCACATTATCCAGTCCTGGACCTTCCATCTGCCCAGAAGGCATAATACTAAAATTCAGTTTTGTGATATATAGCTTCATTTCCAAAATACTATCTGCTACATCTACTTTCCTCTTTGGTATAAATTTAAAACCTTTGGGAAATAAACTAAAATAATCTTTGGCAATAACTCTACCGGTATAGTTATAAATGGTAAAATCATTAAATGAGTTTACTATCTTACTCTGTAATTGCCCCTCCCCTTGTTCCCCTTTCTCTGTGTGTCTGTTTGCCAACCTCTCCAAGCATCTTGGAAGTTGAAAATCCTGTTTTGTTCCTCCACCAAGGGGGTTACTGTAATTGCTCCCATTGTCCCTCTCTCCAACTGTTTGCCCATTTCTTACCACATCACTGTAACTATGTTCATTTCTACTATTTCCCTGAAATGGGGAAGTAACCAAATGTGGAAGTGGGTATGCTGCTTTGTTACTGTACTGCTTCAAATCTCTTTCTAACTTTATGTTTCTTTTTAAGGAATAATGAATAACCCTTATTTTCTGCTTTCTCCAAAACTTTACAATATAAACCATATAAACATTCACATAAAACCAAAGTTCATTCCTGTCCATTTTCAAGCGCAACTTAGATCAATGGATCATAAACATAAAATTTACCCAAGAACTGCCCTCTGTACTACTAATGGACAAAGGCAGTTCCTAAATAGCACATCCCCTCAAATTTTCTGTGATATGATCCCAGTTATTCTTATTAGGGATAATATATAATTATCAACTATGGGATGGGTAAGGCCAATCTTTAGCAAATAGTATAGGTTATTTTGACCACAAAATGGGAAATTGGCTAGACTTGGAATGACCCATAAGGCAGATAGCTTAGTGTTTACCTATAATCCTATGATTCTATGAGTTAAAAAAAAATTCTGATAAAATTCCATCTTGTCTCAGGTCAGAAAGGCCTTATGAAGAGAAGAATCCATAGGCAACCCAGAAACAATCCTGTGAGATTGAGTCAAGGAGGATTTCGCAATTTTTATCTGGAAGCCCAGATTTGTCAAAGGAGACAGCCCATTTAATGACTCTTGACGTCTTGATAAAGACTCTACAAAAATAAACAAGTTATCTATATAAGGAAATATGTGAATGCCATTCTGTCTGCAGTAAGCTATGGCCTGGGTTAGACATTTTGTGAATATCATTGGAGCTATAGATAAAACAAAAGGTAATGCAGAGAACTGATAACATGAATCAGAAACAGAGAAACTTAGAAATTTCCTGAAACCTAACTTCTGGCTCTGGGTCTCATGCGGTAAACACTGAAAACTCTGAGCTCTATGCAAAGTATTATTTAAATTAGCTGCAGCCATTTTTTCCTGCTCAAACTACTTGGCTAGGTTTACACTGAGTTTACATTACATTTTTAGTCTATATGCCATTGAAGAACTTGGTTCCCAAAGTGCAAGTCAGTCTTGACACTCTGTGGCCCTGGACTTCATAGGACACAGGTGTAGCAGTAGAAATGGACCCTGCTGTGGAACTGGCCCTCATAGGAAGCAACTGTGGCAGTAGAAAAGGACACTGCCCTCTCTACACAATGGCCATCAGAGAAAATCTCAGAGGAGCAGAATCCCCAGCAGCATCCTGCTGCACTAGTACTCTCACAACCTGTGGATGGCGTAGCTCTCATGGCATCCATTAGTATGCTCTCAGTCTCCATGAAGCACTTCCAGGAATCTCTCCTGGCTAAAGTACAGGAAATGAAAGATACTATACTAGGAGTGTTAGACTGCCCAGCTGAATGTGAACACCTGGTCTAGGAGCAAGCAATCAGCTTGATGAGATGGAGCAGCAAATATCTTTTCTGTTGGGTTTGGAACAGGCACTTCATGGTCGCCTGGAAGACTGCAAGAACAGGAACAGCATAAATAAAATCAGGAGACTAGGGCTACAAGAGGAAATAGAACAATGGAACATCATGATGTGGTTCATGCAGTCCTGGTTGCCAATGAATTTAGTGCTTAATGCCTCAACCAAGCTGATACTGGAAAGAGCTCATCATTCCTTGCTCCGTCTGCCATCTCCAAATGCTCCCCCATAAAGTGATTCCCTTTTTTCTATCTTATCAGCAAAAAGAGAAAGTGTTGCAGATTGCCTTGATGAAAAAGATATTAGATATCTGGGTAGTAAAATCCATTATGATCAGGATTATTCCAAGCTAGTAGTAGGCAAAAGGAGATGCATGACTCCCGCTGCTGAGGTACCTGATGGACAAACATATAGGGGCATCTGCCATCTATCCTGCAGGATTATGAGGGGTGCTACCAAATGGTCCACACATTTTCTAATAGACGGAAGAGGCACTTTCATTCCTGAAAGAAAAAAAAACAATGGTAATGCTACCGGATAATATAGATTTGTCTGTGGGAATACCTAAAGAGGAAGGAGCCTTGGAAGAATATACAATAACCTGTAGAAAGGCACCGGAAATCAGCTGGTCCACTCAACAGAAATTTAATCCAAAAAGCACACAGACACAGTACTTTAAAAGCACAAAGCACATCAAGCACATAAACGTTGTGGGAGACCCGGCTTGAATAAAGGGCGTTATACTGGCAATTGGTGTTGGATGTCAGTAACCATCCAGGGTTAAATTACATGGTATCTTTAAAGCCAGTTCTGAAACTCAGGTCTGCTAAATTATAAACCACAACAGTATAATGGCTATTATTACATTAAATTAATTATAGAACAATATTTGTATAAATATTTATATATTTTATTTAGTCAGTTTATTTATTTATGTAATCATTCTTGTTTTTTCCACTAGATGGTGCAGTTTCATGCTACCTTATTTTTTTACATGGTTTTATGTTTTTTATAAAATATTTATTGTTTTATAACATGAGTATTTTATGTGGACAATTCACACAATACACCCTACTTGATCCATTTTACATTACAAAAGTTTTAAGACTGATTTCATGTTACAGGTTTTATTTCATTCATCTCATACATTCTGTATTTTAATACATTTACATTGAACCTTCGTTGTTAATTGTTTAATTGATCAATGCTTCTTATTGGTTGATTTCCATTTGAAAATGTATTTAACATGGCTTTTGGGACAGTACATGCCTATCTAATGAAGTTTGTAAGACGAAAACGTAAGGGGAACTGTTTATGTGCTTGATGTGCTTTGTGCTTTTAAACCACTGTGTTCGTGTGCATTTTGGATTAAACTTCTGTTGAGTGGACCAGCTGGTTTCCGGTGCCTTTCTACAGGTTATTAGTAACTTTTGGGCATTTTCAACCACTTTTATACGTTTATTAAGAATATACAATAACTTCCCCAGGCCTGACCAGATCCTGATCAGCACCAATGTGACAAGTTCCTGCTGTGGCACCTCCATAACTCTTTGATAGTGAGACTGTATCCCACTGTTTGATTCACAGTGTGATACCTAACTAGATATTGGCTTCATATTCTCCTTCCTATATAGCACTTAGCAACTATACAGGACACATGCTCACATGGACCTCAATGATCTCGAATATTTCACTGGCTTTATGCATAAAAGACATCAATGGAGTAACTTTTCCCCTTTACCTTGGGAGGAAAACACTTGATGTACATAATTCATTAACTGGTTTTGAGCAGTTTCATTTTTTATGTACTGTACCACTTTATGATGTTATTATCAATGTGATACTGGTTTTATGTACTTGTGTTATATGAATTATAGGGTCTATATTATTTCAGTGAATGCTTAAAATAGTGAATGCTGTTTAATCGACCCAACAGAGTCAAAATTCCTAAATCTTGAACACACGGAACAGAGAACTTTTTTCCTCGGGAAAAAAATCGCAGATCTGTAAAAAAAAAAAAAATCCCCCCCCCCCCCACTTAAATATACCATCTCCGTGATCGCACTACAGTGGAAGAAATGAAAAAGTCCCAAACGAGGCCCAGTGATTTTTTTCCCCTCGGAAAAAAAATCACTGTTTTGTGTGTTTGGGATTTAGGGATTTTGACTTTATTGAGTTAATTGAGCGTTCGCTGAAATAATATAGACCCAAATTATATGCAGAGTTATTTCTTTTCTATTGTATATGTCCTATTTAAGCCTATACAACTATACCTGTTTCTAATACAATGCATATGTGAAACCCTTTTATACATCTATCTCCCAGACAGGACATTGCACTGGGGAAGATGATGGAGATTATGAATCATTCTTTCTTTGAAAGTTTAGATAAAGTTACTTAGTGTTAATGTTAATGGCTAAAGTTACTTAGTATTAATATTAATGGCATAAAATCTCCAGTCAAGCATGCCTGACTGCAGACGTGTCCCAGAAAGGTATCACCTAACATAATGATGATGCAGGAAATCCACCTCTCCCTTGCTGAACATATGAAACTCACTTCCTGGGGATATAACCTCTTGATCTCCTTACATTCAACTGCCAAATAGAAAGGGGTAGGTGTATTAAAGAAGAATACCTTTTCACGGGCCCATGTGTTATCTAGTTTCTCTCTTCCAGGTTGGTGGGCAGTAGCAGGAATTCTTCTTACGTTACAAGGGAAGAAAATTACTTTAATATCTTATATCTTCACTCAACAATAAAGATTAAGGAAGTTATAATATCTTTCAAGCTATTTAAAGCAATACTCAGAGCTTTCTTCTTTTATTTGAAACTTTCATTGCATTTTTGGACCCCATGAGACAATAGCCAATTAGATCCTTTTTTCTCACCCCTGTAGCCAGATATGAATACAGTACATTTTGCTCTTTACATGGGATCTTCTTATATTCATCCCACATATCATTCAACTCATTGTGGTACTGCTACTAGAACTGATAAGATATATGTATAAGTCATGCTGTCTTAATATCACACTTTGACTTCACTCTTTTCCTGTGTCTGTGCTCTGACCATAATGCCTTAGACTGTATGATATCCAACATCCCTCTCCCAAAATATGGAATCTTTATCCCTACTATATCAGGCACCCAGATGTCTTACTAGAGATCACTGTAGAACATTTATGGCCCATGCTCCAACTGTTTACTCTCCTGCTATTCCATGGGATACCTGCTAGTGCTTTTTACATCTCAAGCTTAGAACATGTACAGTAGACCTTTGGAAACAATGGCTTGCTGAGTTAAAGACCCTCCAATATCAATATAAGTCAGTTTTAAATCAGTGTAATTCTCACAAAAATTGGTCACCTACTCTTGCAAATGCAAGACATCATTATTAGAAAAACAGAAATAGTCATGGATAGACTTAATTGATGGTAATAGGAGATAGCTCCTCAACTCTCTTCTGGACTCACAAAGAGTTGTAGATGAAATTTAGTCCAACATACACCCCTTACATTGTGCACTCAGAATATGAGTGGGGGAGGCATAACTCATAACACTGTATTGCACAAATTTAGGGTGTATTATCAGAAGATGAACAAAAACTTTGACCAGCACTTATACATACATTCATAATCCCTAGCTTGACAACTCTTTTCATACAACTGCTTAGCCTAATGAAAGATCATATGGAATCACTCATTTTAAAATAACCTGCAAGCTGCATTGTAAGACCATCTTAAATCCACCAGAGGAGATAAAAACACAATATAATCTTCTATTCCAGCACACACGTGTTATCTATCAGTTGCACTAATAATATAAGGCTTTACTAGATCCACCCGAGTTAGCTTGCTCCTTTATGTCTTTGGTTTTAAAGTGCTTATCTAAAGGCTATCTGCAACCTGTCAGTGGTGCTACTCTCTCTCCTTCTATCATAATGGACACTATTGCACAATTCTACTTTGATTTGGTTTTAATACATTCCAAGGGAAACCCAGAAATGTCCACCCAAGGTGAGGCAGGGTATATTTTTCTTCATTTCTCTAGGAAAATCACATCCATAGAATTTTTGCAACCATGGACATTATGCCATACAAAACTGCTGATTCCACTATTTATTATTGGCATTGTAATCATCAACAGAGTAGCCCATCCTGGGAGCATATTCTTGGTACTGTCGTCTACTCAATCAATTTAGTGAATTGTTCTGGTAGAGAGATGAATAAATCTATCTTACTACACCTGTGGATAGCAGGCATGTAGTAGTACTTGATTCTTTCTGTAATTCGTAAACCCCAAATGCAGTTCTATCAACAATGCCCTTGGCAGTCAAAAAATGTATTGCAATGACACTGGAACCCCCCCCCCCAAAAGAAGTGAATATTGCCATATATTAATGGATATATATAAGACTGAAAAACTCATAGTCCAGAGATAAAATAGAGAAAGGGGGTTCCTTAAGAAGTGGGCCCCATGTCAGCATCTTATAGTGGCTTAAACAAATGTTTAGCAATGCTTCTTCTGATAGGACTTCAGATTCAACTGAGTGTTTTGCCTGGAAGGGATCTAGATATGTGGAAATGTCTGCTTGACCACTGTACTGTTTGCTGTCTTTACATTTACAGTTGAAAATGTATATTTAGGCAATAATAACCACTGTTCCTAGAGATGTGACACATATTAATAGCTTCACAATAGACTTTCTTAGGAGCATGATTGTACATATATCTTGATTTACTTATTTGGAATACTTGGGATAAAGATTTTGTGCCAGCCTCACATTACATTGCACTATTACATTATAAATATTATACTGTTATTAATCTTTTTGTCCATAATTTTCTTACTACTTCCTCTCTCTCTCTTTCTGTATGTGGTACAACACCCATCTCGATAGATTTAATATATCATTCCTATTTAGGTAATTATTTGATGTTCTCTTAACATATGTTACTTTGTGAATTGTAACTATATTATAGTCATTCTATCTACTAAACAAACTCTATAGGCTACTTTGTGAAGCTATATGGTAATTTATCTAATGTTGGATAATAAGCTAGTAGAGACCACAGTGTGATTTGTATAAACTTTGATAATTTCATAACATGCAAGATGTTATTGAATGCTTGACAAATTGTATTCACTATAAGATTCTAATAAGAAGGAATAATAAATGCTGAAGTCTATAGTTATGGGAATATTGTAGTAAGCTTCTTTTAGGCCTAGGGTTAATAAGTAACTCATGAGAAATGAGAAGTAACTGGTTCTGTAAGGTCAGCACTTTGAACTTTGAAATGTTTACGTAAAGGTTTAGAAATGAAAGATCTAGTACTAATGCCCAAGAAGTCTCTTTTGTTCGGTACTAGAAACATACTGCAAACAGATGACTTTGGTCCCTTGACTTAAAAGTATTGGTTCTATGACTCCCTGAGGGAGTTAAGTCTGAAGAACCTGAAAAAAAACATTATCTTTGGTTTGTATGGTAGAAGGAATTCCATCCTGCACTACTTTTATCATCCAGAAGTCCAAAACAATTGTTTGCCAAAGGGGAATGTTGAGGGCCAGTTTTTTGGAATAAATGTGTAGAGATATCAACTGGTGGAGACGGAATGGGGTAATACCGTCAAAGTTATTTTCTACCGTTGATCTGTACCTTTTTCTGAAAGGACCCTTGTTTTTTTACTGTAACCATCTAGCCATCTCTTTTTTACGTTTTGTTTGCTAGAAACAGACAGATTTTGTTTATTTGTTTTTTACGGTGTAAGTAGGAAGTCTACCAGATTTGTATTGGAGTACATTAAATACCTTAGAAACTCCATTAATTAATTTACCCATTTCATCATATTATTTGAGAACTTGGGTTGCAGAAGAGCCAAACAAAACCTCCTTACGGGCAGATGAATCTAAGATTTCAGACTTTACCTCATTAAACTTTTGGTTATGTACCCCAAGCATATCTTCTCAACATTGTAGCAGTAGCAGTGTCCTTAAACACAGTATCTTCACAGCCATATAAACTCTTGTAGGCACATTTAGATAACTGAAAAAGGATGCAAACAGTTTGGTTTAAAAAAAAGCTTTCTTCCATAGGAAGAGTGGAAGCCAATTCCCTCAGACTGTTCATATCACATAGCATAAACTTCCACATATATTCCTAGTGATTTAGTATTCTGAAGGCTAAAATGGAAGAAGAAAATCAATTTTTGCCTATATGGTCCAACAGTTTATCCTCTTTGTCACCAGTTGATAAATTAGCATTGAGTACCAGCCTGGTACCAGTCTGAGAAGCAGTTGTAATGGCTGCTGGATCTGCCTTAAGGTGAAAGAACAGACATTTGTTAGCCAGGGGGCCTTCTTCAGCTTATCTGCTTTTAAAGGGCTGATGGATGAGTGTTAGGATGAGTATAGGCAACATCCAACACATCCTCCAAGGCTGGTAGTATATGAAGGATGAGGGAGGAATGGTGTATATCCATTTGCAACATATCATAATATCCCCTCACTTCAGAAGGAACATCTGTTTGGTGCCATTAAAATACCTTATTCATCCTGGCGATGGTCTGATTAAAAGAAAATCCCTCCGTATGAGCACAAGAATTAAAGTTTTCCCCACAATCAAGAGAGTTGCACTTAGGAATCTGCAGGTGAAGAAGCCCTATCTCTGTCAATGTTAGAATCTTCTGACCTAGTTTTCCTCATGAAAAAAAATTGCAGGGAATGTCTAACTGTAATAGTTTCAGCATACCATGAATTTTAATAGTAATGCCTTCACCAGAAGAATAATGTTTAGCTTTTTGCCTTTTTGATAACAGGAGTTCCAGCAGAAGAGGACCAACTCAAAGGAGATATGTCTGCCTTTTGTGATGGTTTCTTGTCCTACTTACCATGAGAGGAATGTTTCCCAGATGGTTTCTCATGCCTATATTGAGCACTGGAACAGCAGAAGAGGGCATTGCTAACCCCTGGTTCATGCTGGACAAAATGACTACAACAGAGGAAGCTAGAGAAGTAAGTGTGTAGCCTAAGGAGCAACCTATAGCCACTACAAGTTCACCCGCTATCAGCTGAGGCATAGGCTGATTCCTCATCATAGGCAAGGGCTCCTTATTAAGTGTTTCTTTTTCTACTAGGTATTACAGGAGAAGAGACAGCTGGACCAGAGTCAGCATCCATGTTCTAACAGGGATTTAGAATCACCAAAATAAGTAAAAGTAGCTGAAATGAGTCATTTGGAAGGTATGTCACCACTGAGTGTTCACAAGCAGCATACTTACAGTCATCACACCTTCCCCATTCCCTTAGGTTATGAAAAGGAGAAAAAGAACTGTATTCCCCTGTCAGTAGTATCGAAACACTCACACACTCTGACAGGATCAAAATGGCGGTTAGGTTATCATGAAGGGGGTAAGATTGGTATAAACGGGTGGGGTTGGTATAATACTTAAAAGTCTTTACCTCACAAATACAAAGTACAGTGCTTGATTCTGACATCTAGATTTTGGCTAACCTTGTAATAATCTGCAAACTGATAGTCTAGCATTTACTTAAGAAACCTATAAAAATTAACATAAGCATTATACTGATGCACAAATTCACACCCAGTCTTCCATGAACTTTTCTATCCCCGTGCATTTAAAGTTTACACAAGCAGTACACGGTTTTCACAAACTTAGCCCCAGATACCTTAATAAATACTTTAAGCTAAAAAAGCTGCCCCTAACAGGAAACTTCTGATAGTGTGAAAAAATACTACATTTCTTAACTCTGCTCCTGAGAGGCCTTGAGAGATGCTTTTTCTCAAGATGGCAAGAAAGTACTGAAGAAACTGATAAAGCCTAAGAGCTACTGCAGCAGTGAGAATGGTGAACTTTGGCCCGGATTTGCTAGCATTCAAAACTGTCCAAATCATAGTAGAACACATTTTAATAAGAGAAAAAAGACTGGGGAAGGCATTTACTGTAGGATTTTAAACTTCAACAAGTGTGTTGCATTCATTAATTCTCATCTCATCAGAAACTGGTAGATTACCCAGGCAAATAGAAGTGGTACAAATAAACTGATGTACTGTGCAAGCCTAACCATTTACAAGGGTATAGGATAAGCTTTCCCGTTGCTAGATCATCTTTGCAAGTTCTCATCAACAAAATAAGGTGGACTAAAAATGAAATTCCATCACACAGTGAAAGTATTTAAAAAATAAGTCATTTCTAAAAAATATGAGTGTATAATAACAGTATAGTTCATAGTTTAACCATGGAGCTATATTTTGAACATATGATATTTGCCTTCATGATCAAATACCCTTAACACCATGGGTAAACAATGAATTACCCACTTGATGTCATGATATATTGCTAAGGTAACTAATCACATTTGTGCTGTAATACTGCACGAATAGGTTTGCCTTATATTTTGTACAGGTAAGCTGATAAAGATGGCTTTTGTAAAGGAAAATCTGCTTGTTTTCATTCAGTCATTCACGTTTTGTAATTGCCTTTTCTGCTTTTTTTTTGTTCTTTTTTGTTGTTTCCTTACATCCATCTCAACTGTACAGATTTTAGAAGAATGTCCAGATTTTTGCTTTATATTTTAGGTCTGTTCCTCATAAAAACTGCGTTTTTTTGAGAAATCACTGGAATGATCTAAGGATCAAAGTCATTAATTAATGACATGCATTTGAGTTTCAGACTTCATATCTTTCAAAAATGCGTACTAACACAATTCATGTTATTTTAACAACTTTCTAAGTATATAAGAGCACTATTTAAATGTGCCCCTATCTTTGAGCCTTTTTCCCCTCCATTATGTCAGGTTTTGTCCAGATTTCTTGCACTAAGAGGCTGAGAGGTATGTTTCCTTATACTGCCCCATATTATACAATTTATTTAAACCATAACCACTGGTTTCTCAAAAATGTGAGAATTATAATCCACCCCTATACTTTGATTTGCATATTTCTTTGAAGGTTATTTGCAGTAAATTTGGAATTTGTGGTAAAATGTAAAGCAAGCTGTATAATATTTCTAATTTGATGGAGAGGGACATTAACACTGTTTTTGACACAGTCACAAGTTTATTTGCTGTCATGCAGAAATTGTCAGTGGAAGTATTACTTTGTTTCTCATGGCTTTAGAAACAGATATCATTCTGCAATCTGACATTCAAACTCCCTCATCTATAGATCATGGCCTAGGAATGCTGAAGCAAACCAAGGGAATAGGGACAGCATATGTTACACATAAGGGTCTATATGATAAACAGGAATGTGCTTTTGTGCGAATGCGAACAGAGCACCATAAATACATCGAAATGCATTTGAGCGTTTTGATGTATTTGTCATAGGGCAAGGAGGTAGTTGGCCAACTATCTGGAGTTGCCCTTTCTGTTGCGATAGTGTGATCCCGGAGTTGGTATATTTAGTTAGGGGGTGGGGGGCAAAGCCCCCCACCTATTTATGCTTTTAATTTAGTTTTTTTTCATCAACGGCCTTGTGAAATTTTTTCCTAGGAAAACATTTGATTTCATGGCCGTTCGCAATTTCCCGCTTTCGTGCATTGTGTCAACTTTTATGTAGTCGCACATATGCACTTTCGCTGGCATAATATAGACTCACACATAAAAGGGCCAGTAATGGTGTGGACCAAGTAAAAGTGGATAAAGTAAACCATTTAAACCAGTTACACCTGGACTCTAGTAGAAAGCCAGACTTAAATGAAGTGATTTCTATTGCCTGCATACTAAAACTGAGAAGTCTCACTAGATGAATTTGATGTGGTAATATTTTAATTAATTAATAATTATTTTTGTGTATATATACTTTAGGAACAGTATCAACTTATTTTTGTATTTAAAACAAGGAAAGCAGTAGTATGAAGTGAGTTTTAATAATGCAGGACAGTCTAAATGGGGATATATTTTAGTGAATATTTATATTTATATATATGTTTAAAATAGAGTTAAGTAAAAGTAATGAATGTTAATTGATTAACAAGTTTCAAATGATGTATTTTACTTGTCTGGGTGGATGATTGAATGGAGGGCAAAGTTTTTATATTTAAACATGGTGTCTGTGCATTGATTTTGTCTGAAGAAGTCCGGTGACCCGACTGGATGAAAAGCGCTTCACATTTATTGTTTTAAGTATATTAAATTCTGGTGGATTTTGAACCTCTTGGCATCTTTTTTTGTTCTTAGTTTAATGGTTTGTCTACTGGGTTCACATTGTGTGTAGAATGGCAGCTGGATGTTTACTGAATTCATCTATGGAGTTGTTGTCTCAACACTCAGAGACGTCCCAAGCCTGTTTGAGTGATATCAGAAACCTAACAGCACTCATTACGGCTGTGAACCAATGGCTCGTGGACCTTGAAGTAACAGTAAATGGTCTGAGCCAACAGAGTCAGTTGGGACACAGGCACTAGGTATTAACTTAATGACTGTTATAGAACTTAATTCACCAAATGGTATTAACTTAATGGAAAATAATTTGAATAATTGAGGAGACTTACAACCTGTGACTGCAAATGCATCTACAGATGTTATTAATGAATGGAGAACAAATGCAACACCTCCAGTAACTTCCTCGGGGCTTATTAGGGTCCCTGACATTGTTGGGTAGATGAAAGAGTTTCCCAACTTTAGAAGATTGGTAGAACAGAGTGAACAGGGGCAGCGGGCTGGAGGAAGTGAACCACTAGTGTCTAAATTAGTGTTATTAGACACTAAGCTCATGAAATTGAGAAAGCTTCAGCTTGAGGTGGGCTATTTTTCAGAATGCAACAGAGAGGTTATTGTTCCAGAGGGTCTTTGATCATGGCAATACCCTAATGGTTAAGAACCAGGGTTGGATGGTTCCATGGTGAACTTATCGCTTTATTTAATAGACATGGGCTTGAGTTAATCTCGCTTATGTCTAAACACTACCAGGCTGCAACTGATGTTTTATCAGGGGAAATCACAAGTCTGGATAAAGAAGTGCAATCTCATAGTGATTTCCTTAGATATCAGTATAACTATAAGAGGATTTTTGGGTCCATTGATCAACAGATGGCCAGGAATAGTGAAGCGAAAATTAAAAGCTTAATAGAGATTTATCTGACTATAGGAACGGGGTAGCTTTCCCTAAACCCCGCCTTCTACAACACAAGAACACTATTGGCCTCATAGCGCAACAGTTAGCCAATAGCAGCACAAACCTTGGTCTGAATGGTGATGACGCAACAGCACTTGCTCACAACCCATCCCAGGTGAATGAAAATGTTACAGAAGAACCACCGGCAGGTCTAACTTCTTCCAATGTAAACATTAGGCAGAATAAAGTGAATTTTCAGCAGCAAGGTGAACAACAGGATTTTCAGTACGATCAGGGCAAAACCATCAATGGTTCTACAATACCAGGGGATCGAACAGGAATTTCAACAAGAACAACACGAAAAAAAAGAAGTACTGAACACTGTATTGATGGACTGTGTTAAAGATACTCATGAATGCAAAATCTTGACAAACCTTGCTGGTGACTTTAATATTTATAATTATTTCAGTTATGAAGTTAACCCATTATTAGTAGAACTGTTTGCTAAGGGCCTCATTTTTGTTCCATCTAGTCGCTTTAACTTATCAGAAACGCTTATTGATTTAAAGATGTTTATTCCTAAAATGAACCTAATGTTTATGTTTGGGAACAACTGTGCAGGAAATATTGGTTTAAGGGTTTTGAGTACTTTTAACCCTCTGGTGAACCCACTCCTTTTGTTGTATGAAAAGTTTTGTGAACTTGAACTTAGGGGTCTATTGAGACAGCATACACACAAAGAGAATGTGAACATTAACTCAGAGGAGAAGGAAGCTTTGAACAATCTGCAAAGCCTTCCAGTACGGGTGTTAAAACCTGATAAAGGGGGTGGGTTAACAGTGATGGATGTTACCGATTACAGCACCAGAATGAAAAAAGTGTTGGAGAGTAATGTATACAACAAAGTGAGCATTAATGAAATGAAGAGAGCCCACAAGAATATAAAGTCTTACTTGAATGATCTTTTTATTGAAGGCCTGATTGATGTACCCACATTAAATAACTTGACCATTTTAACACCTAGGATCCCTACATTGTTCGGTGTTCCCAAACTACATAAGAGCATTTCTGACCCACCTATGAGATCATTAGTAGATGCAATGTCATCTATTAACTATGTCAATGGAAAGTATGTTGACAGTATTTTAAAAAAATACATTGAAAAAGAGAAACAAATATTTAAAGACTCATGGGCTTTCCTGGCAGCTATTAATATTGTGCGTTTCAGACAGGAAGTTAATTTTTAACCGGAGACGTTACAGATTTGTATTTTTCAATACCACATAGTATAGGCACTGAATGGGTCACACACAGAATGAGATACCATGGGGCACCAGACAGTGAAATTAGATTAATTGAAGAGATTTTGGATATTATTTTAACTAACAACTTTGTGATGTTTGAAATAGACATTTTTTGTTATATTTTGTATTCATTTATTGCCTTTTTATGTTTTGAATACTGTGATTTGTTTTCTTTACCTTGTGTTTTATTTGTATTCTGCTTGTAACTGCATATTAAAACTTCAAAAGAGACCACAGCTCTGTCTCTTGTGAGTCAAGCAGAAATTATTTCCCCACTCTCACACCCACTTACTGTCATGTTCTTCAATACCACTGTCTTTCTAGATACCTGCCTCTTATGTTAATTTGACCATATATCTCATTTCCTCTCTGCTTTCACTGGCTTGTGTGAGTAAGCACAAAATTATCATTTTGTGAAATTACTCCCATTCAGCTGCTTA
Source organism: Protopterus annectens (assembly GCF_019279795.1). NCBI lineage: Eukaryota > Metazoa > Chordata > Ceratodontiformes > Protopteridae > Protopterus > Protopterus annectens. The sequence goes on from NC_056734.1 coordinate 857,171,541, forward strand.
AATTTATTGGCCATCCTACTGTATTCCATAGTACCAGAATACAAAAGTGACCACCCCCTTTCAATCTATCTTGCTGTTTTAAAAATAGTGACTCTTCACTAAAACTTAACTTTTTAGATAGGTAAAACTTAAGTTACCTACTTTCACATCTAATTTATCTAGTGCACACTACAGTATTTAAGATAAAACATTTTTTTCATCTTACCTTTAAGCATCCCTGTGACTAGCACGTGCTCTAATACCTGCTGGAAAGCACTGGGAAGCCTTAAACTGATACAAGCACTCAACTCTCCTTTTTAATAAGGAGAAATTAATTGTAGGCACTAAACAGCCTATAATTGCAAAGTACCTTGCTAAGGCAAGGGAAAACAGCTTCTGTACTTTACAAATAAAGTACCAAACCAGGCACGTCCAAGGGTCACCTTCCAGTGATTTCTCCTGTCCACCTGTTGAATCTGAGCATACTTGGGCAAGGCAGCAATTGCCTCATGTACACAGACAACCCTGTCCTCCTACCACCCAACCCTACAACCTGTAAGAGATGCACTTACATAGCCAAACTGGAAGCAAAGCTCTCTCCACCCAAGATTGTGCTAGACAGTCAAGAGGAGAAGGTTAACACCCACACTACACCTCAACTAACACATAGCCCTTCTAAACCCACACAATCAACACCCACACATAGCAACATTAAATCCACATATGCAGAGGTCCTTAACTGTAACCTTCCCAAGCAACAAGGACCTCCGAAGCTGAAACGCAAACAGACACCAGTCACAAACAAAGTGTCACATAGCTCTTAACACCAGGGTGCCACCCAGCAACAGCCCCTAAGGAAGACAATGTACCTAACACTTTAGTCATAGGTGACTCTATAGTCAGGCACACTGATGTCCCACTCACCAAGCTGAACAAGGAGAAAATTACAGTCAGCTGCCTGTCGGGTGCCAGGAACCGCCACATAACGCATGCACTCAAGTCACTCCACAACAAGTACAAATATGACTCTGTCATTGTCCATGTTGGAGTGAAAGACTTGAGATGTACCTCCCTGGACTACATGAAAAGAGACATTGAAGAGCTCTCAGATCATGTGGCCCAGGCAGGTATGACCCTAGCCCTGAGTAGCATCCTGCCTTCGCTCAGAATGATACCACAATATAAGGACAAAATGATTGACTTCAACAATTGGCTAAGCTTCTGGTGTCATTCAAAGGGGATTCAGTATCTGTCTGCCTGGGATGATATGATCGATAGACCATGATGCTTTCCCAGAGATGGTCTGCACCTGTCGCCCCTAGGATTTAGGTTACTGGCTAAGGCTCTTGCCACCCCTATAGTGCCTGTTTTAGGCAAAGTTCAAAGGACAAAACCACCACCATAACAGTTACAAGCATGCAAAATCTGAAGGTAATGCTACTCAATGCTAGAAGTCTAAACCTCAAAATGCACTCTCTCGAGGCATTCCTAAAAATGGAGAACATCGATATCTGTGCAGTAACTGAGACCTGGTTCAAGGCTCTAGAGAGCACCCCTGCAATACCAGGATACAACTCTTACCACACTTTTCGGCTACCAAACCAGGACAGAAAACACTAAAGGTGGAGGAGTGTCCATATTCACCAATGATATTCACACCACCAGGCTAGTTGCCCAACACAATGTGTCTGAAATTCTCCAGGTGCAACTAACACTAGGTAAGACTGCAATCCAAATTGTAGCTTGCTACAGATCCCCCACCATGCCCAAATATTCTCACTACACCTTTCTAAACATACTGGAAAATATTAAGATACAACCAAACACCCTAATACTGGGTGATTTCAACTACCCTGCCATTAACTGGGAAAACTACTTGTGTACCAACACCTTTACCCAATGGTTATTGGAATTCATAAATTCCAATGCCCTGGATCAACTAATCCATAGTCCCACCAGGGGCTCTAGTATCCTTGACCTGGTCATTACCAACATGGGAAATCAATGCTCCACACCTATGGTCACCCCCTTGTTGGTCAGGTCTGACCATAAGCTAATCACCCTTAACATCCACATCCTACCCCACCCCCCCAGTAAGGAAGCCTCAATAAAAAACTTCTCCAAAGCCAGCTTCATGCTACTCAAGTCAGAAGTGACAAACTTCATGACACCCATGCAGACGGGAACTGAAAGTTCGACTGCTGAATTCTACACTAAGGCACTGTACGCGCACATCCACTCATGCATGAATCATGCCATCCCAAATAGAACCAAGATGCTCTCCTCCAAAAAAAGGAAGCCAATGTGGTGGTCCCCTGCCATAAACTAACTTTACAACAAAAGGAAGAAACTGTGGCAGAAAAGAGGAAAATCCCAGGATGCAAAAAACTCCCTTACCAGCCTCAGTAAGAAGCTGAGATCCTTCATAAAATCCTCCAAAGCTAGTTACGAAAATAAAATTACCAAAGATTCCAAAGACAATTACAAGGCATTCTATAATTATGTCAAAAATCTAAATGGCAATGCTCAGATCTGCTTTGAGCTACAACAGAATGTCATTAAATATACTGATCTCAAGGATATTGCCAATATCCTGGCAGATCATTTCAGTGCCAACTTCACCCCCCTCTCACCCCCTAAATGGCCCATTTCAATACAGGAAGATTGCCAAATTCTGGTAATAACGGCCACACAAGTAAAAAACGCACTCTCCAAAGCTAAGAATACAGCATCAATGGGACCAGATGACATCCTGGGCTGTATACTACATGAACTATAAAATGAACTGGCACCTCACCTAAGTGTCATGTTTAAGCACAGCCTCACCTCAGGCTTTGTGCCTGGATCCTGGGAACTACTGCCCCATCAGTCTGACAAGCCTGATCTGCAAAGCCATGGAATGTATTATCATGGAACTTATAAACAAAGACATTGGCAACCTTCAAACACTGGACCCCACCCAGTTTGGGTATGTGAAGGGCCGATCTTGTCTTCAGAACCTGATTGACTTCTTTGAATCAGTCTTAGAGCCGTGGACAAGGGTAAGGCAGTCCACACAGCCTATCTGGACCTCGCCAAGGCCTTTGACACCATCCCCCACTCTGGAATCATAGATAGACTTACTAAGCTGGGCATTAATACCTACGTCACTCGATGGGTTGCCAACTAGCTTACTGACAGAACCCACACTGTAAAAGTAGCCGACTCCAAATCCATCTCCAGACAAGTGACAAGTGGAGTACCTCAGGGTTCAGTCCTGGGACTGCTCTTGTTTGGCATCTACTTCTCTGAAGTACAGGCCAACACTAAGGGACTCTGGCTAACAAAGTTTGCAGATGACTGCAAACTGGGAGCCATTATTGAATCCCCAAATGATGTGGATACTCACAAAAGGGCCTTACAGAAACAGATGCTTGGTGCCAGAGCCATGGGCTCAAGCTCAATGCCAAGAAGTGTATAGTTATCCCCTTTGGGAAAAAAAACATGTACCCATGAATTACGACATTGGTGGCAGTACACTAAACACCGAATGCGTGATAAGAGACTTAGGGACACAGGTGGACAGTGGTCTCACCTTCCATAACCACATCGCCACAACAGTCTGGAAATCCTTCTATGTGGCACACCTCATCACTAAGGGCTTTTCATCCAGAAAAAGGAGGTCATTGTCCCACTGTACACATCCCCTCATTAGACCTCTTATAGAATACAATGGCCCATTTGGTATGTACCTCTCAAGACATCTGCAACAACTGGAAAGGCCGCAGAAATACCTCACAAAATGAATCACAGGCCTAAAGCAGATGCCCTAGGCTGACCACCTTAAAAAACTCCAGCTATAATCTGTTGCATATCATCTACTCAGAGGTGATCTCTGCTTAACATACAAGGCCATGTCAAACCCAGAGCTGTTGGATATGCTACACTTAAAGAAATCCCAATCCCTCAGAGCTACACGTCCAGGGATCTAAACCTTGTCATCACAATAAACAAAACATACTGGAGGGATAGGTTCCTGACCCAGAGACTCCCCAGACTTTGGAATAGACTGCCCATACATGTCAAGCAGAATGCCTCTTTGACCTTCTTCAAAAGGAACCTTGACGATTGGATGGGAGAAAGGAAATTCACCCCAGGGATCATGTCAGTTGTCCTGCTAGACAGGGGTCCAGGGATGTAAATAGTGTGGGAAGAAATAGCTAGGGAATTGTTATGGCTAGGCTTGTATATGCCCTAGGGTCAATAGCCTAGTACCAACCTGTGAACCTGTGAACCTGCGAAGTGGGTGTAGCGATGGGCTCACCTTGTGGGGAAAGTGTAGCTAACTTGGTGATGGCCCATTGGGAATCCAACTACGTGTTCAATGACCCTAATGTTATGTCATCCATCTGTTTCTATACCAGATTTTTGGATGACATTTTTGTCTTGTTTAAAGGGGATGGATTGGCAGCAAATGAACTGATAGGACATTTAAATGGGACTACTGAATTTTTGAAGTTTACTAGTTCCTTTAAGGAAGATTGTATATCTTATATGGATATCTTGCTAATGAAAGACAATACGAGAGGGACTTTCTTAGCAAGAATCTTCCAAAAGAAAACCTATTCTTATTCAGTGTTGCACTTTACTAGCTCCCACCCCCATCACCAAAAGAAATCAGTGGTGAAAGGGCAGTTGGTGTGTGCAGCTAGGGTGTTTACGAAAGAAGTTGATTTCTTGGAGGATTGTAGGACTTTGAAACAAATGCTCTTAATTAGGGGCTATCCTGAACACTTAATTGTGGAGCCCACTTTGGAAGTACAACAGAAGAGAACCAGGGGGGTGTACAAACCTGTTTTAGCTTTGGCTAATAGTCAAGGGGTTTTACATGAAACTGGTTATAATGAAACTTTTTTAAGTAACGTTGTAAATGGGAAACAAACTCAGGCGGTGAACTATACTTCTAGCTTTACAACTCAATTTAGTGTAGATGCTCATAGTATAAGGAACATTTTGGTTAAAAATTGGGGGGGGGGGTGTTTTCACTTGATGAAGAAATGATGGTAAACACAGGTGAAAAACCATCTCCGAGGCAGGAATTTGAAGTCATTGGTGGAACTGCCTAGACAAATAATTGTATGAACGCCAGGCATGTTTAAATGCAAGGCTTGTAGCCTTTGCAGGTACATGGCATCCGGGTGTACTTTTACAATTCGAGATAAAACATATATGGGAGGTACAACTGTAATTCAAAATCAGTGATCTACATTGCCCAGTGCCAGTTGTGCCCAGCATACTACATTGGTTTGACCGATAGAAAACTTAAGGAAAGGGCTTCCAAGCATATATATAGTACACACAAGGGCAAGAATAAGAATGCCTTGGCAAGGCACTGTAGTAGTCACCCGGGCCATGCCTTTGCCTTTACCTTTACCTTTAGAGTAATAGATCAAGTAAAACATAATATAAGAGGTGGCCCCTTCCCTTTAATTTTAGAAGGGCAGAAAGTGTTATAGCAGTTACGCCTGGACTCTAGTAGAAAGCCAGGCTTAAATGAAGTGATTTCTATTGCCTGTATATTAAAACTGAGAAGTCTCACTAGAAGAATTTGATGTAGTAATATTTTAATTAATTAATAATTATTTTGTGTATATATACTTTAGGAACAGTATCAACTTATTTTTGTATTTAAGACAATGAAAGCAGTAGTATGAAGTGATTTTTAATAATGCATGGCAGTATAAATGAGGATATATTTTAGTGAATATTTATATTTATATATATGTTTAAAATAGAGTTAAATAAAAGTAATGAATGTTAATTGATTAACAAGTTTCAAATTATGTATTTTACTTGATTGGGTAGATGAATGAATGGAGGGAAAAGTTTTTATATTTAAACATGGTGCCTGATTTTGTCTGAAGATGTCCGGTGACCCGACCGGACGAAAAGCGCTTCACATTTATTGTTTTAAGTTCATTAAGTTCTGGTGGATTTTGAACCTCTTGGCATCTTTTTTTGTTCGTAATTTAGTGGTTTGTCTACTGGGTTTGCATTGTGTAAATCATGTTATCTATTATAGTATGGACAACAAAAAATGAACCAGGAACCAGAGGTGAAAACCAGATCAAAAACTGCACACACCTGTGGTAGCTGAGGTAGATGAAAAAGCCAACCAAAGAAATAAACTCTAAAACCAAAGTTTATTAAGGTTTTAGAGTTTATTTCTTTGGCTGGCTTTTTCAGCTATCTTGACTACCACAAGTGTCTGCAGTTTTTGATCTGTTATAGTATGCCCAGATCATCTGTACTGTACAGATGAAAAAATGTCCTAAGTGATAGGAGGCAGATTTAGTGCAGAATTAAAGGCATAATCTGTCTCTGTATCTTAATCGGGTCTGCAAAATGGCACTGCTGTAGAAACTCCATTTGGCAGAATTAATAACTAGGCACATGCTCTGCCCGTCCTATTAACTGTAACAAAATGATGCATAAGGAAAACAAATTTGTGTTCTTCTCTTATCTAGAGAAATTCCACAAATCCATGCCATAGCATAAACCTGGATCATCACAGAGACAACCAGAAGC
>NC_056734.1:857180586-857210586 GCF_019279795.1 Protopterus annectens
ATATATATATATATATATATGTTGTTGACTTTAGGATTGCTAGCATTTACTAACCTAGCATTTTGTGATCCTTAATTTGAGTTATCTTTGCCTTACTTCAATACTTATATTTGCTTTACTTAGTTTGTTCTCCCACTGCCTACCTTTACTCTTCATATCTGCTGCCATTTATTGTATCATTCTCCTTCACTTTTTTATTTGTCTCTAACCTATATTGCATTACATGCATTTTTTATTTCTGTTTTGGTATTTTTTTGTTTCTCTTACTTGTATTTTTTGTGTGTTTACTGGAAAAGGGTTAACCTGAATTCACAGACAATACCATTCAAACGATCTTTCAGACAATCTTATACACTTGCAGGTTAGTTTTTCAACATATGTGCTACAACATAATGGCACAAATCTAATACTTTATATATATATATATATATATATATATATATATAGAGAGAGAGAGAGAGAGAAGGAAAAGCAACACTGTGTTGTAGGCAAACTGGTCCTCCAAAAAGACTAGTATCCAATGTAAAAAATATAGGAGGCACCAGACCAAGGTAGGTGAAGATAAAGTTAAATTTTAATCCACAGACAAAGTACAAACAATGGTGAGTGCTTTCGTAGCAAGAGCTACTTCATCAGACAGTTAAAATCATTACTCACTCATATTTAAAAGTTACAGCCAGTCAGAATCAAAGTTCAATTAAGACAATACTATTAAGCTGTAAATGAACAACAATATAATAAACATACTTAAAGTGCCAAGTCTAGTCTGCAGTCCTAGAATAAACCTATAAAATATATTTAAAATATATTTAAAATTACATTTAAAATTTTTTATCTGCGCAATGGTTTATGAGTAAGTATAGGTTTAATAGAAACTTTGTCATTTAGGCCCCTGCCTATATTAGCCCGCATCCTAATGATCCATTCAAGTTCCTTATTTTCTACCAGGTTCTTTATAGGGCCACCTCTACAACCTATTTTGACTTTCTCTACTACCATGAATTTAAATGTGTGTGTCGTATCTGATGCCATCACGTGTCTTGCTAGGGTATTAGTCTCTGCCCTCCTATATATATCATAAACATGCTCCCTGATCCTATCACAAAACCTCCGTGTGGTTATACCTATATAAAATGAGCAACATACATTGCAGTGAGCTAAGCAAGCAATATTTGTGGTATTACAGTTAGCTGATAGTTTAAAGTAAAGTCTTCCTAGTATCTGTGTGTTCAAAACGTCTTTTCTCATCAATATATTTACAATAATTGCAGGAATTACAAGGAAAGGTTCCATAATTGTGTGTTATGGATTCAGTATTCAACTCATGGCCATAGCTAGGTCCACATAAAAGCATCTTAATGGATTTCTTGTTTTTATATGCATATCTGGGGTTATCTCCTACCAGTGTTTTAACCTTTTCATCTGATCGGAGTATATTCCAATTTCTGGACTAAATCTCCTGTAACAGCCTAATGTTACTTGCATACATAACTGAAATCCTCAGGGGGTTCGTTTGTGCAGTTTTTTGTTCATAAACCTGATTCAGACTGGAAAAATAAGGTTTCCCTATGCTATTCCTGATGGAGTGTGTATTAGAGGTGATGGACCTAATTTCCTTTTTCTTATACCCTCTCTCATGAAATTTCCCTTCTAGTTGGTGCAGTTCACTTACAAATTTCTCATCTTTGGCTGTTAATCTAGATGTTCTTAGTACTTGCCCTTTTATCACATTTCTGAACACATGCTGGGGATGCATATTCTGTCTATGTACATAAGTGTTTCTATAACATTCTTTACGAAAAATCTCAGTGTAGAATTCACCTGTGTTTGCCCTAGTAATACTGACATCTAGAAATTCAACACATTTATCTGAACTATGAGCTGTAAACCTCAAAAAATGTGTGCTATTATTTATATCCCTCAGGAAGTGTTGTAGGGTCGATGCACCTCCTTCCCATAACAGGAAGAGGTCATCTACAAACCTTCGATAAAAGATTATTTTCTCAGACCATACTCCTGGAAGAATATTTAGTGATTCCCATTTAGCCATAACCAGGTTGGCGTAGCTATTAGCACAAGAAGTGCCCATAGCCACGCCACCTTTTTGTCTGTAAATGTTATGTTCAAACATAAACACATTATTCTCCAATATGGTTTCCACCAAAAAGCAGTGGAGATCTACCATTCTAGATTCATACATTCCGTCTTCCTTTAAATACTGATGTAAAAACTCCAGCCCTACCATATTAGGTATTACAGTAAAAAGAGACTGCACATCCATGGTGACCATTAAGCAGTTCATTGTTGGTGTAAAACTATTAGTGAATGCATGTAGCTCTGCTAAGAATTGTTTAGTGTCTCCAAGGATAGAGTTGTTTCTTGCCAATACAGGTTTCAGGTGGTGTTCTACATATATTGATAGTGGCTCTGTACACCACCCCTGTCCTGCCCCTATCTGTCTCATGGGTGGATTAAGGGCATGCTTATGTATCTTGGATAGTCCCTGTATCACTGGTATGATAGGATCATCCACAATGAAATAATTGTATAGGTCCATAGTAATCTGACCACATTGTATACATTCAAACAGATCTTTGCGCATTCTGCAAATATATTTCCCAATTTTAACATGGTCTATCTTTTCATACACTCCATCACTTAACATACTGTACATCACATCCCTATAGAAAACATAATCCATAACCACCAATGGTCCCCTTTGTTAGCTGGCCTAAAACAAATATTCTTGTCCTTATGTAAAACCTCAAGTGCTTCCCTTTCATATTTCCCCATATTAACAAAGCATTTAGTGTGTTCCTTAATATCATACATGGAATATATATTGTTGATACATGCTTTTTCAAATGTTTCAATTGCACCCATAGTGATGGGCATATAACCACTAGCCTTCTTGAACAAATTAAACTCCTTATCACTTACACTAACATTTTGAAACTGTATTTTCAACATTAAATTTCTAGTGAACGTCTTTAGTTCAATTATGTTTTCAGTTAGCGTCATACGACTGGCCGGTATAAAACTCATACCTTTACTTAGAACAGTCTCTTCCACTTCATTCAATTTATGGCTAGAAATATTCCATATCAAAGTCTGTTTTTGGTTTGCCACATTTTCTTTATTGTTAGAGCATTCTCTTCTTCCATGGAGGCCTTCCTCGTCAGGCGTCCTCTCCCCTGGTTCCGCTGGTAAAAATTTGGTGTGCGTATAGGGTACGGTCAGCTTATACGTTCTGAATCCTCACTGGGTTGGTTAATAACTCCATTGCTGTTAGCAGACTGAGCAGTTTCTTTTCTGCATGCTCCGGTCCCAGCAGGGGGTATGGTTTCAGTATGTAAGTCAGTTAACCTAGAACGGCCAGTCTGACTGGTAAAAGTAACTTCCTGACTTCCCGTCCCTTGTGTTGCATTATTATTTAAGGTGGTATTGCTAGTACTGACAGATGAATCAGTTATTACATTTTTCATAGGACGCCCATTCATGTGCGAATGTAAATTGTTATTGTATTCTTCTTTTGGCCAGGAGAAGACCCGACCGGTAGCAAAATCATTGTCATCAATCATCAATACTTATGTTTGCTTTACTTAGTTTGTTCTCCCACTGCCTACCTTTACTCTTCATATCTGCTGCCATTTATTGTATCATTCTCCTTCACTTTTTTATTTGTCTTTAACCTATATTGCATTCCATGCATTTTTTATTTCTGTTTTGGTACTTCTTTGTTTCTCTTACTTGTATTTTCTGTGTGTTTTCTGGCAAAGGATTAACCTGAATTCACAGACAATACCATTCAAATGATCATTCAGACAATCTTATACACTTACAGGTTAGTTTTTCAACATATGTGCTATAACATAATGGCAAAAATCTAATACTTGCATATATACATATATATATATATATATATATATATATATATATATATATATATATATATATATATATATATATATATTAAAACAGAGAGTTAGAAGGTCACACTGAAAAAAAACAATCAGAAAAAAACTAAATGAAAACTCCAGCCAAGCTAGAACGTCCAATGAGTGACCTCCCAAACCTCCTGTAACAGAGGCACATGGGATACATGCAAATTACCCTTATGAACATCAGGTGTTTCAGCTATATGGCGATTCTGATTGCCCATGACTTTTACATTTGAAGTCATTTTCATGGACAAATTCAGGCCAATAAAGCCAAACCTCAGTAGCCATGGATATGCATATTTCGGCCTTGTTATGACCTCATCAGCATAGCATAAGCAGAGTGTTTGACTAAGCATAAGAAACACAGGGTTGTTATATCCAGCTGATGTTCATTATCATTAGGGTGACTGCAAAATATCCCAACTAACAAATTAAAACAAAGAGTTAGAAGGTCACACTGAAAAAACAATCCGAAAAAACTAAATGAAAACTCCAGCCAAGCTAGAACTTCCAATGAGTGACCTCCCAAACCTCACCCAAATGATAATGGATATCAGCTGGGTATAATAACCCTGTGCTTCTTATGCTTAGTCAAACACTCTGCTTATGCTATGCTGATGAGGTCATAACAAGGCTGAAATATGCATATCCATGGATAGTGGGGTTTGGCTTTATTGGCCTGAATCTGTCCATTAAAATTACTGCAAATGTAAAAGTCATGGGCAATCAGAATCACCATATAGCTGAAACACCTGATGCGCATAAGGGTCATTTGTATATATTCCATGTGCCTCTGTTACAGGAGGTTTGGGAGGTCAGTCATTGGAAGTCCTAGCTTGGCTGGTGTTTTCACATACATACCTACATATATATATGTGTACATATATATATATATATATATATATATATATATATATATATATATATATAGATAGATAGATAGAGATACAGATATCTTTAACTCTCCATCTGGCCAACTTTTGTATTTCTACAAGATTGTTTTGTAACATAAAGATCAATCTTTTACTTTCATGATTCAGGACAGCCCATTATTTGCTCTCCCATGTTCTGTGCTGTGTTTTCACCAATATGGTGGTGTTTTCACTGTCCAATAACTTATTATTGCTCCTTATCATAAGTGTGAAACCTACAATTATAAGACTTACAACCAAAAAATAAAGTGCAATCACCAAGACTGTGAGCCTCAAACATCATTGTAGTGAGATTTTAACATGCTCATCAGTAACTGCCAGGCTAGCTGTTCTTCTGGGCCATTTTAAGCCTAGCAAATTTCCCTCAAGGGTGAGAATCAAACCCTTTACCTTATGTCTGTGAGGTAAACACCTTAACTATTATGGTACCCCCTCCCCAACTGCTAATCCATAAAGGTAAAATATCCATAATGTAGATTCAAACCCTGCATTGCTTGCGCTTTTAGTCAGAACAGACTTAATTAACATATAAAACAAAAAACAAGCAAACTAAATAAAATTGAAAAAGCCAATGCACCACGTCTCCTCAGCTACAAACCACAAACTTGAATGGTACAAAACAATTTATACTTTAATGGTAAAATAAACAGTGTTAGCGCTTTCGTCTAAATCTCTGTTAAACTTCCTCAGACATTTAAAATGTATTACATCACTTCCTTTTATATAGCCACTTTGTTTTCCATTGGGCTCTCATTACAATAAATGAACATATATTAAAATATATTTAGTAAATATCAGACCAAAACATAATCACATTGAGTTTTCTAACCATTTCATATCAATCTAATATGTGGATTTGCTCACAAATAACTTGAAATTGTCACACTATATATATATATATATATATATATATATATATATATATATATATATATATATATATATATATATATATATATATATATATATATATATATATATATATATATATATATATATATATATATATATATATATATTTTTTTTTAAATACCTAATAAATTAACATTTAAAAATATTTAAAATGTAAAAATGTTTACTATATATATATGTTAATATATGTTAATTTACTGTAATGAGAGCCCAATGGAAAACAAAGTGGCTATATAAAAGGAAGTGATGTAATACATTTTAAATGTCTGAGGAAGTTTAACAGAGATTTAAACAAAAGCGCTAACACCTTTTATTTTACCATTAAAGTATAAATTGTTTTGTACCATTCAAGTTCGTGGTTTGTAGCTGAGGAGACGTGGTGCATTGGCTTTTTCGATTTTATTTAGACTTCATTAACATGTTGAGCCACTGAAAAATTCACCTCTGTACTTTCTATTATAGAGTGCTGTACCATCCACATCTCTCCTATTTATATATACTATGTGTTTACTGTACCTCTGAGATGCTAAAACCTCAAACTAATTATACAGTATGCACAACTGCAGTTCTAATTTCACTGTTTTGCAGATCCCATATGTGATCCTCAGATTTTCAGATAGAACAGTTATTGCTCTTAGATCCCTAACCTGCCATGTACTGGCCACAATATATCTACTCTGGATCCCTAGCTTGCAATGCACTGGACACAATATATCTATTCATGGCATGCCAAAATGATGCACATATGTCTAACTTTATTTAACCACAGACCAGATGACCAAAGATTTGCCTGAAGACACTTTTGACTGAAAGCATACCTCACTAAATAAGAGTCAAACTGAAATAATATTAACATTACACTTATGAGAATGATTTAATATGACCAGTTGAACAATACAGCACAGACCATAGTCAGAAGTTTTAAGGGCCAAGCCCTGTCGTACCTCTTAACATAGAGAGCTTCTTTTCCCATAATCCCAATGTATGCATAGCATCTCTAATGTTACAAAGCTTTAGGTAAGAGGGAATAAGTGCAATTTTCTCCACTCTAGCTCTGTGCAACCTCTGTGTTGTTATATATGATTAAGGGGTGTTAGGGGCAAGCCTTCTACTCAGTGGATAAAATGAGACTTACTCTTCTACAAAAGCATTGCCTTACACATTAACAAAGTCTGTAAATGTCCAAAAACATTGTATTTTTCTTTTGTTGTACATTGTGAAAACTGATCAGTTGTGACTTCAGTGATATGTGACTTCAGTTATATGAAATTTTACAAAATAAGGCTTCATTTAGGCGAGCTTTATTAAAATAAAGTAGGCTAACTTTTTCTTAGTATTTAAGTTTTTGCATTTAACTAGAGCTGTTGAAAAGAAGCAACAAATAGAAGTTGTTCCAGTAACTTCTTTCCAGTATAGTTCTAGTTTAGTTTCTAGTTCCTGTCCCTCTGTTTTGTCTAAGGTCAGACATTCATCAATATACTGAACTTAATATATGTCACTTTAACTCAAGTGAATTTAGTAACAAACTTGCTCAGCTTGATTCCTGACTTTCAGTTCTAAATACTCATAGTCATTGTCTGTCTGAAATTTGGTTAAAAGCTATTTCCTTACTCACCTATAATAATTATATTTACAGAACTGGTCAATACGGTAAAAGAGTCAAGGGTGCCTGTCTGAATTAGCAATCATTGTCCACATCCCTCTTTAACCTGTGCCTGCTCTTCATCAGATGAGTATTGCCTAAACAGGTTAATTAAATAAGCTAACCTGTTTGCCTTCCAAAGCTTTAGGCAACCTTTGTCCTCTCTCATTCTTCTTTCCTTTCCAAAATGTTCCTTTTTCAGTCTTGGATTCCTTGAAACCTTGGATTTCAGTTGTTATATACTTTAAGACATACCAATGTCTGTTATCTGAGTCACAGATTTCCCATTTTCTATCAGTTACTATCTTAGACTATTCATGACTTATTTATGCTCTCCCTCAAGGTAATCTGCTCACATGTTATTATTCATTTATCATTTTAATATAAACTTACACTGGATGTGTCTAACTTTTAACATTTTCATAAAACCCATGGAAGTCACTTCTTCTAGTTTGATAAATGCATTAAACCAGACCGATTACTGACTGCTATATATTGCATCTTAAGGAGCCCCATTTTCTTGAAAGTATTATATTGACTGTTGTCTGTTGTGCTGTATCACTGAAGTAAGTCCTACTTTTGTAGAACATTATTTGTATTGATTGTGAGAGTTGTTCTTCAACATGTAGAGTCAGAGACTTCAGTTTCCTAAGGTAGTCATGCTATCTTACAACTAAACTGAAACACAGACACAACATATGGAAGCTGTTGCAATGTAGCAGCCCTTTTCCTTTTTATGTGTCATGTAAGATTATGTGCCAGACAGCAGAAAAGATGATAAAGTCATAGTATTTTAGTAAAGAAGGACTACATGCCAGATAGTGGAAAAGATGAAAAAATCACAAAGAAGGACAGTTCTGTTTTAGGAATGTAAGGCTCTGTAGGACTGCTATGAAACTGACAGGCACAGTCAGTAAGACTTCTCCCATCTTTCACATTCCTTGAAAATCTAGGCCTCCATTAAACACAGTGATAAGGCCGTTTTATTTTTTCCATTTACTAGCTACTCTTCCTTAGCCTCCACTTCCCAGCTTTCAGACTCCTGCTAATTATTCTGTCTAACCTTTTCATAACTCAAATTTCTGTTCTCATTTCCACATTCATTATATCTGTTGGACACCATGCAACATCCTAAACCAACTGATAGTTCTCTATTTTACTTGGTTTCCTATTATTTCCACTGCACAATGCCTAAACATCTACTTAAATCCATTTGCCATTAACTCGTCTAAATGAAGTAGAAATGCACTGCTGTTTTTTTTGTACCTTAACATTCTTAGTCTTAAGATAGCTAATGATGCCAGATTTATTTTTACATATCCAATTTTATGTAAATTTCTGAAAAAATACACTATTTGCATCTATTTTAAGTTATTGACCAGTAGTGTATATTGCAAATCCAACATGGCTTCTTCTTGTCTCATAGTACTTCCACTGCCTGCATTCATATTGGAAAGCCTATTGTAGTGTAGTGCATGGTACACCATGAGTATGCTCAAAATCATAGTACATAATCTTATAAAGGGCAGCCTGTGAAAATATGATGCGTACATTTCGATATCACAACCATAAAATTCCTTGGGTATTGATACATCAGCAATAGTTTCCAAAATTTGGGTTAAGCTTGGCTAGGATTAGAATGACTCTTCGGCCTATAGTACAGTAACCACTCATGAACTTATTAAAAGTAGGAAGAGACATGCTTATTAAGTGCCTTTCTGATGTCAGAAAGATGCTTAACAATCTTTTTTATAAACGGCCCTAAGAGCTATTAAGATCAGGTCTCATGACGGTAATTGAAAACAGGCAGTGGCAGCCAGCAAAGAGCAGAAACAATCAGTAAAACATCTGTAAAAGGTGTCAAAATCTAAAATGTGCCACACTTATAACTAAAATGTGTGCAAAACGACACGTCTAGTAGGATTTAAAGCAACTCATTTTTCAGAGGGACGCTTTGTTTTGGCCTGCTGTCTGTTTGGCAGCACTAAATTGATTTAAAGCTTTCAAAGGCTATTAAAGCCAGTAAACTACACTGCACTCTACCACTATTTTCCTTTTTTCTGTAGCTAGTTGTGCATGGAGCAGATAAAGCTCCAAGGACTCAAAATAATTATGATTGGGCCTCAGTGGTCATAATCTGTATTTTGTGTTCTCAAAATGGATACCAAGATTCACCTCTTGAGCTTCACTCTTGATATGAATTTCTTGGCAACTATCTTTCAAACCCAATCCATCCATCCATCTATCTACACCTCTTTTCCCATTTTTGCACATGGGGACAATCATAATATTTATTTATTTATTAAAACATTAGCATTTGCTTAGTGTGATTGTCCATCTGTGCACAAGTTTCCCTCTTTTCAACAGAGGCCTAGGAAGAAAAGCTTGATGTATAACATATGTTATTCACTTCAAAAGAGCTCTTGGCTGAGAAATCTTCCTTCACAATAACCTCAAAGATCAAAACCAAAATTGAAATAGTATCCCAAGAAAAACTACTTGGTGTTATTATAGATGAATACTTCAGATTTGATCAAAATATCATTAAGGCAACCAAAAAAACTTCTCCGAAGCTAGGTTCCCTATATAGAATACAACTTTACCTCATAGACACACAGAGAAAATTTATTACAACAGCCTATCTATTCCCACTTCTGTTGTATACTTCTTCAATAATCAATAACCTAAACTCCAGTCAGTATCTTAAGTTTGAACAATGTTACAACAAAGTGGCCAAGTTTGTCACAAACCAACAACACAGGACACATCACTATATTGTTCTTAAGCAACCCCAGTGGTCAGACCTCCTGCATATACTCAAATATTCACAATTAGTAACAACACACAAAATAATATTTACACAGGAAATATTTCCCAGCTTAATACACAATATTCAGTATCACTATGTTAAAAGTACTCTGTGATCAACAGAGAACACACTCCTTTCTCTAACCAATTCCAGTAATACAGCTGGGGATTCATTATACTCCAGGTGCATTGCAAAAAAAATGGAACAGCATCCCACACTCACAAATACAGATTAAATGCCCCACAACATTCAAACTAGAGCTAAAAAAACCTAGCATCCACATGGCTTTGCTCATGCATATTCCCAGAAAAGCTAAAATCAAAAACCCTAAGCTATAACTTAACGTACCATATCTAATGGAAACCTTGCCTTACTTGCATCTCTGTTAAACCATGCGAAGAACAAGATTTGAGCACTTCAAATAATACATTTTTGAAACTACCTTTTTCTGTTTTTACATATATTTGTCAAGTTTTTCTCCATGGGTCACCACTGAAGTGGGGCACTGTTGCTCAATCTGAATTTCTGGTAAAGTAATGCTAGCTAAATTAGTAAACAAAGATGTACAAAAGGTTGAAAAGGCAGATAAGAAAAAAATTACAATTACTTTAAGCAATTTAACAGAATGAATGCAAAAAAGAAAACACAATATAACAGAAATAGAGTTTTACAACAGCGACATTGCATATCAGTCCATAATTGTGGGGCATAAAGAAAATCTAATAGGGGGGTACAGTTGTTGTTGCTTGTCTTTCGGCTTTTCCCAGTTAGGGGTCACCACAGTGGAACTTCTGTCCGCTAATGATTGGCAGTGGATTTTTACAGTGCCGAGTTGGTTCAAAAACAAGAAATGCAGAATGAAAGGAAAAATTCATTTGTGACAGCATGCTTTAAAAAGGGAGTTTAGAGTAAAAAGTATTTAAGTAATATTCTAAACAACACTTCGAACCAATATTCCAAGAATAGCAAATGTATAGGTATAAGCCAGAATTTAATAAAACAGCAAATAACTTTCAGTAATACAAAAAAACACTCTAGCACCTTGGCTTCAAATAAACCTTCAAGGAGTACTCAGTTACAAAAAACACTGTCTTGAATACTCACAGTTGCCACTTCCATCACTAATCAATCAATTAGTATACACTTATTAAAGCCAAGGCGCTAGAGTGCTTTTTTTGTGTTACTGAAAGTTTTTTTGCTGTTTTATTAAATTCTGGCTTATGCCTATACATTTGTTATTTAAGTAATGTGTTGAAGGAAAATGAAACATATACAGTAGTGTGCAAGACAACAAGTTGAAGTCTGAAAGGAAATACCAGGGTGTGGTAGAGGTTGAAATTCATGATTGGTAGATAAGCTGAGTGAGATGAAGGTTGAGGAAGGTTGAATAAGATGTAGGATTATGGTCACGAAGAGAGGAGCTAAGGTGTCAGTGTATGGTTTGTGGTGAGTCAAAGAAAATTCAGAAATAATGTGATATGAAAGAAGTTTAGAGAGAAAAATGAATATAGTGAGCCAGGAGATGAAATAAAGGTGGATGAGGAGAAGAACATGAGTGATAAAGAAAGGGAAGAGAAAAGTAAATGGTTTAGGGAGAAAGGATGATGGAGACACATGCTATCAATATGTATCAATATAGTGTCCTTAGATAAAGTGAGGGATAGCATAGGTTAGAATACACTGTATGGATGGATAGGAATGTTTGTGTAGCCAAGAACTGAGCAGGAGCACAGCCATGTGCTCATTAATTGGTGTTTTCATTGAGGTTTGAAAAATTTCACCTGAGGTATTTGATTAAGGGCAAGTGGGATGGAGCTCGAGATTTTAGAGATGTAGCAGGAATAGACAGAGTTGCCTGTAGAGTTGTTTGATTTTAGTTATTAGGAGTACTTTTTATCTATTGTGCACAGTGGCCTTTCTGAGTATTGTTGAAGGATATCAGTTAGGCTGGGGCATTATTCAGGTTTGTGAATAAGCTTATGTATAGTATATATGGTGAGAAGCTGAGTCAGAGTCAGGGAAATGGCTGCTCTAGCCAGTGTAGTTGTTTTAGTGCTAAACAATGGTGAGATCTATATGCCACATTAGCATCAAATTTGGATGCTTTGTTGAAGTTCACTTATGGCTGTGTTCACAAACGTGACAGGTAAGGAACAGTCATATTTAAGATGCTCAGTTGGTGGTTTGTAGTTTCAAGTTTTGGCAATATCAAATTTAGTTGTTTTGAACTTACGATCTTTTCATCTTGTTGTTGTGAATTAAGGTATTTTGTACTTAAATTTTGCAGTGTGACCGTGTGGTGGTGGTGGTGGGGGCTAAAGGCTCTGTGCACTTTTATCTAGGCCAAAAAGTCTTTGAGGGGCCCTTTAAGTGGTTACAAATTTTGTGAAATATCCAAATAATTTGCCACTCAGATATTCCTGTCCAAAACTTCAAATTATGACTCTATGATGTACCTTCCAAGTGTGGCATTCTTTCAGAGAAGTGGAACATTTTTTAACTGGTTATATTTCAGCAGTTTTTTGTTTTGATAGTCTTCTAAAGTGGAAATTCTTTTATTGTGTTCAGTTATATGAGATTCCATGCTCTGCAGTTTGTTCTCAATATCAGTAATACCTATTTGTTAGCTCATAACTGAGGTATATAAGAAAGCTAATTCCTTCTTAACACAGTTAAAATAAGGGATGCACTTTCCTTAGAAGTTGTGTGAGAGACCCCTATATAAATAAAGGTGTCCTGAGATATATTAGACATACAAAGTTCCATGTCACATAAACTTTAATCAATAATAATGGACATGTTCTTCATTTTACATGTATAGTTAGCTGGCACTCTTGTTGAAGTTCTCTGACAAAATTTTCTTTTTAGTACTTTTTTGACAGATAAGAAAAGAGGAGATATGGGAGAGTTGCTATGCATGTTACTGTGTACCTCTATAGCTATGGTTGTTCCCTTGTTCATACTATACTACAAAGCACTCTCACAGGTGGTTTTCTCAAAGTAAAAATATCATTACAGGTAAAAGTTATTAAATGTTTAACTTTCTAAAGAGGCACTGTTAACACAGAAGGGAACCTCTGATGATTAATGATAATAGATTCAAAAAATCCCTTCACACATATTTATATATTTAGGCAGTTTAGCAACCAAATATTTATGGCAGCAACCATTTACTTGTAGCAAAACTCTTGAAATGTTGCCATGAGTTGATATGAAAGTCACTTGCATTACTATTTCCCATAACAAGTTGAGTTTTCAGTTTGGTGTGTTTTGACAGCAGAACAACACAAAAACACAGCCATTCACACTCTTGCCAGCCCTTCAGCCTACTACTCGAAAGGTAGAATTCCCAATAATATGTGTATATACATATATATATATATATATATATATATATATATATATATATACACACACACACACACACACACACACACACACACACACACACACACACACACACACACACACAAACTTATATATGTATGTATGTAAATATGAGTTTTAATTGCCAGTGAGTTGATCAAAACACACAATATTGAACAAACTCACCAGTGATTCCCATTAATAACCACTAAAATCATTGCAAAAAAAATAATCACAAATGTAAACCACTAGGTTACATTTGCAAACAGCTTCACTCCCCTAACATACCCAGAAATTAAATATACTAACTATAAGGTCACACAAACTCAAAAAAAAAAAAAAGAGCAAAATCCCTTGAATTATGTAATGGTCAGTATAATGAATTTGAAACATTACATAATTCAGCAAAATGTACCAGTGACAGAAAACACCACTCTTTCATTCCGAGATAAAATGAGTGCAGTGATAAAGTAGCCGTAAGATATAACACAAGAATATTTTTTCCAGTTAATAGGCAGATAATGAATCTTTCATTGCAAGTTGCTAATTAGTTATTTTGTCTCCTTTAATAGAAAAATATCAAAGTCTGATGCTACACTATTATTATGTTATCCTTATTAACAGAAGTATGCCTGGATGCTACATAGTAAGAAATTGTTTTTTTTTTCCTATTTGTATCATCAGAGTTGTTCTGGATGAATTATATATAATACTCTATTTTAAAAATGCAGCTCTGAGAATTCAGCCATATAGCTGTTGCTGTTTAAACTTAGCTTATTCTAAATTCCAGCTATCATTTAAGTATTTTTTTCTCTTGAACTTTCTTCTGAACTGTGAGCCTAAGGTAACATTCCTAGCAAAAGGTATTAAATTGTCAAAAAGAAGAAGATTCCATCTAGAAATCTGTAATATTTTTCTAGTAATATAATTGTTAGCAATGCTTCACCTTGACAGGTTAATTCATAGATGAATTTTATAGCACTGGATAAATGGTTGCAGAATTTGGCTGAACTTTGTATTATATTTTTCTTTGCAGAGGTTACAGAGTTATCTGAGTATTTTTGTCTGGAATATTTCAATACTTCGTAAGAGGGATATTTCCTGTAGCATTGTTGGCTAGCATGTATGTACTTATTTATTTATTTAGCTATAATTTGTTGAGTTATTTATAATAATTGTTCCAGTTATCATTCTGCTTATGTCATTTGATCATAATAGTTAAGCTATTAATCATATTGTGGACAGACATGTTCAAACAGTCCACTTATACATATCATTTGATTTACAGCATGAATGCTTTAGCTCTGTTTCTAGTTTTAGGCATGCAAACAAAATAAAACCTAAAATTAAACGTTTAAATTTTAATCTATATTTTAACATAATGATCAAAAGGCATGACCTTACAAGTCAAGATGCATCATGACCTCAAGAGTTTTGAATATTCACAGCAAGAATGCACAAAACGTATTTCCTAAGCATACCGCTCAGCCTGCAAACACTGAAAATAGGATCAAAGGCCTTTGAAAAGTAGGTACATCAAGCTACAAATTTAGATATGTAATTAGCATAAAATTTGAATACAGAATTACATATGACTCTTACAGCTTTCAGTAGGAATATGGGATACTTCTCTCAAGCACATTTAAAACACTCAGAGTGACAAAAGTAATGAAAAAAATATAAGCACATTATCCAATAGACATTGTAAAATTGGTAGACTTTAATGAACTACAAAATTTTACCATACAAGGTCATTCATTTTTGCTTCAGAAAAGGGAGATATAACGTATGTGTTCTGTTTCTTTAAATTAGTGTTGCCACTAGTATGTTGGTCATTTAGTGTGATTTTCTGTGTGCTAGGCAGCTTCAGAAATCAAATGTGTTGAGTGGGATTTAGAAAATTGTACGAAGGGATAAATCAGCCTGAAAACAGAGGCATAACTCCAAAAACCTGGACATTCTGTGCATGGTTACAGCAGGCCTAAAAATGGAACATTCCTCCAATATAGGGACAGTTGAGAGGTCTGTTCCTAAGAATACCTATATTCAGTTAACCTGTAGTAGTGCACTGTAATCTGTTGTTGGTTCACAAAGACATTTCTCTACATACTTCTTAAGATTTGCATACATACTTTTACTGTTCTGATGCATTAATGAATACATCAGCATTATACAGTATAAGCTTTACCTTCTTCCTAAAGAGAAAAATGCATTTGATTGTATAAGTGGTGTATAGTGCTGACAACAACAAAGAAAACAACTAAATGCATCAACAATTACCAATACTCCACCAAAATTGCTCTTATAATGGATTAGCGCTTTAATTCGTACACTTTTGATAAACTACATCAGATGAAAACACATCTCCAAAAGTGCATTTATATACTAAAAATCTTCTTGTTCATGTGATCAAAACTAGCCAATGTCATGCAAGTTTACTATGACATTTCCTGAGGATGGTTGCCAAGGAAATACAATCATTGAAGCCCGGTGTTGTATCACTAGTGTGCTTCCCTGCAAAGAAGTACCATTTCACCAACCCCACTCTCAAATCATTTTTCAGTTTTTCTAAAACAAATCAATGTACTCAAGTTTCAGGATTAACATCCAATGAGATCATTTATAAGGAGTCCAGAAACGTATGTACATGTTTCTTGCCAGGAGCTATCCTAGTGTGTTGTTGGAGAACTTCCCAGAATATGTTACAAGAAACAGAGATGTCACATTTAATCCTATTTTGAGGTCATCTAAGAATGCTATGACAATAAGAAAAAAGGCTTTTTATCTCTGAAGTGTTAGTATTAAACTATTGATGTGAATCTCATGATTTGCAGCACATGAATTGGGTTTTACTTTTGGGGTTTGGGCCAGAGTAGCCAAAAAGGAAATACATCTCAATTTCATCTTCAAGTCCAGTAACAATATTGGCTCACACTTCAAATACAAACCCTTGGTGAAACGGACTAAAGGAGCTATAGTTATATGTGGCTCTTGTCACTCATGTTGGTACAGTCATAAAGGACCTAATGTTGTGGTTGAATTTTTTTTTTTTTTTGTAATTGTTTTATGTGGAAAAAACCCAGCATAAATTATCTAAGATGATACAGGAACACTGCCATAGGTTCATAGGTTCATAGGTTGGTACTAGGCTATCGGCCCTAGGGCCTGTACAAGCCTAGCCGTAACAATTCCCTGGCTATTTCTTCCCTGGACCCCGGTCTAGCAGGGTGACTGATGTGATCCTTGGGGTAAATTTCCCATCTCCCATCCAGTCATCAAGGTTCCTTTTCGAAGAGGGTCAAGGAGGCGCTCTGCTTGACATGTATGGGCAGTCTATTCCAGAGTATGGGGAATCTCTGGGTCAGGAACCTGTCCCTCCAGCATGTTTTGTTCATTTTGATGACAAGGTTTAGGTCCCTGGAGCATGTGGCTCTGATGGATTGGGATTTCTTTAAGTGTAGCATGTTCAACAGCTCTGGGTTAGACATGACCTTGTATGTTAAGCATAGATCACCTCTGAGTAGACAATATGCGACAGAGTATAGCTGGAGTTTTTTTAGTCAGTCAGCATAGAGCATCTGCTTTAGGTCTGTGATTCTTTCAGTGAGGTGTTTCTGTGGCCTTTCCAGTTGTTGCAGATGTCTTGTGAGGTACATACCAAATGGGGCGTTGTATTCTAGGATAGGACTAATGAGGGATGACTACAGTAGGACAATGACCTCCTTTTTTTCTGGATGAAAAGCCCTTAGTGATGAGGTGTGTCACATAGAAGGATTTCCTGATTGTTGTGGCTATGTGGTTATCGCAGGTGAGACCACTGTCCACCTGTGTTCCTAAGTCTCTTATCACACTTTCGGTGTTTAGTGTACTGCCACCTATGTGGTGATTTATGGGTACATGTTTTTTCCAAAAGGGGATAACTATACACTTCTTGGCATTGAGCTTGAGCCCATAGCTCTGGCACCAAGCATCTGTTACTGTAAGGCCCTTTTGTAGAATATCCACATCATTTGTGGATTCAATAATGGCTCCCAGTTTGCAGTCATCTGTGAACTTTGTTAGCCAGAATCCCTTAGTGTTGGCCTGTACTTCAGAGGAGTAGATGCCAAACAAGAGTGGTCCCAGGACTGAACCCTGAGGTACTCCACTTGTCACTTGTCTGGAGCTGGATTTGGAGTAGGCTACTTTTACAGTGTGGGTTCTGTGAGTAAGCCAGTTGGCAATGCATTGAGTGAAATAGGGATTTATGCCAAGCTTAGTAAGTTTATCTATGATTCCAGAGTGAGGGGATGGTGTCAAAGGCCTTGGTGAGATCCAGATAGGCTGAGTGGACTGCCTTACAATTGTCCACGGCTCTGGAGACTGATTCGAAGAAGTCAATCAGGTTCAGGAGACACAATCAGCCCTTCACGAACCCAAACTGGCTGGAGTTCAGTGTTTGAAGGTTGCCAATGTCTTTGTTTATAAGTTCCATAATAATACATTCCATAGCCTTGCAGATCAGGCTCATCAGACTGATGGGATGGTAGTTCCCAGGATCCAAGGTGGATCCCCCCTTGTGGAGTGAGATAACTG
The DNA here is from genome assembly GCF_019279795.1 of Protopterus annectens. NCBI lineage: Eukaryota > Metazoa > Chordata > Ceratodontiformes > Protopteridae > Protopterus > Protopterus annectens. Next base: position 857,198,764 of record NC_056734.1, read on the forward strand.
AAGCTGTGTACCACTCAGTGGGCATGAAGCCTGAGGTGAGGCTATGATTAAATATGACACTTAGGTGAGGTGCCAGTTAATTTTGTAGTTCATGTAGTACACAGCCTGGGATGTCGTCTGGTCCCTTGGATGATGTTTTCTTGGCTTTGGAGAGTGCGTTTTTTACCTGTGTGGCCATGATTACCGGAATTTGGCAATCTTTCGGTATTGAGATGGGCCCTTTAGGGGGTGAGTGGGCGGTGAAGTTGGCACTGAATCGATCTGCCAGGATATTGGCAATTTTCTTGGGATCATTATATTTAATGCCATTCTGTTGTAGCTCAGAACAGATCTGAGCATTGCCATTTAGATTCTTGACATAGCTATAGAATGCCTTGTGGTTGTCTTTGGAGTCTTTGGCAATTTTATTTTCGTAACTAGCTTTGGAGGATTTTATGAGGGATCACAGCTTCTTAGTAAGGTTAGTAAGGGAGTTTTTTGAATCCTGAGATTTTCCTCTCTTCTGCAACAGTTTCTTCCTTCTGTTGTATAGTTTGTTTATGACAGGGGACCACCAGATTGGCTTTTTTTGTTGTAGGTGAGCATCTTGGTTCTATTTGGGATGGTACGATTCATGCACGAGTGGATATGCTCGTACAGTGCTTTAGTGTAGGACTCGGCAGTTGAACTTTCAGTTCCCATGTGCATGGGTATCATGAAGTTTGTCACATCTGACTGGAGTAACATGAAGTTGGCCTTGGAGAAGTTTTTTATGGATGTTTCCTTATTGGGGGGTGGGGTGTGGATTTCAAAGGTGATTAGCTTATGGTCAGACCTAACCAACGAGGGGGTAACCAGTGGTGTGGAGCATCGATTTTCCATGCTGGTAATGACTAGGTCTGGGATATTTGAGCCCCTGGTGGGACTATGAATTAGTTGATCCAGGGCATTGGAATTTATGAATTCCAAGAACCTTTGGGCAAAGGTGTTGGTACACAAGTAGTTTTCCCAGTTAATGGCAGGGTAGTTCAAATCACTCAGTATTAGGGTGTTTGGTTGTATCTTAATATTTTCCAGTAAGTTTAGAAATGTGTAGTGAGATTGTTTTTGGTTGAGATCTTGTGTACTGAGATTGTTCTTGTTTTGGTGTTAGTGTTGGTGGCTCTGAAATTGCCCCCCCTCCTGTAAGTCTGTATTTGAACACTCCTACTGAGTCCATCTCATTTGCTCACTTAACCAAATACAGTGAGATCATATTCTGAGTCTAGTGTTCTCTCTACATAATACAGAGAGAAGATATGAGAAGGCCAACCCACTTAGGTCCTTCCTTCCTCTCTCCTTGCACTTTACTAACATAAAAAAATCCATCTGCTTTTACTGTATTTGTGTTTCCTCCTACTTTATTTTGCTTTTGCCTCTTCTTAAAAGTACTCAGTTTTATTTATTCTGCTGCACTTATTGCTGCTTGGTAGTAGCCTGATTAAATTGTAACTGTTATTCTAAGTCTTTTGGTTTAAGCACTGGGGCTTCATACCAGTTTTTTTACATTAAGAAGGTTTGTGATCTGCACTGCTGTGGCAGGACAGGTAGCTTACATCCTTCTAAGCTGGGATTTGCTGATTGAAAGCTCAGTGTCTGCTATTCTAAAAGTGTATTAGTTCTGGTTTAAGCACTTGGGCTTCAGGCCAGTTATTATACATTAAGAAGGTTTGTGGTCTGCACTGTTGGGGGAGGAGAGGCTGGATTCTGCCCTTCTGAGCTGGGAATTTCTGGTCAGGCTTATTGTGCCTGCTTGTTCAAACTGTTTCTTTCTGAAATTGGTGCACCTTGTTGCTATAGCATAGGACCAGATTCAGGCCTGCTGAATCTAGCTTTGTTTGTATAATCTGAGCACTGATCCAGGCCATCTTTTCTGGAGAAGGTTCCCCTGCACCCTAGTAGCGGGAATGTGCAGTTAGAACTTGTCTGATTGAAGACTGCTGGAACAGGGCTCAGTTTTGAGTTTTTGTCTGCTTAATTGAGTAACTTGTTTAAATCAGATTGTTTGTTTTCTATTGTTTTATATATATAAAAAAATGCACTTTATTCATCTGCTTTTACTATATTTGTGTTTCTTCCTACTTTATTACTTGGGGCATTGACTATAACTCTGAACTGAGATATATAACAATAAGCATCTTTTATGCACATTTAAAGTGTTTTTTTATTGTATCTGCTTTATTTTCTGAAAAAAAAATATACTTGCTTCCCACCTTTCTAAGCTAGTATAGTCTAGTTTTCAGGTTAGTGCTGAATTCAGGGCCGTGTTACAAATCTCTGTGTTTGCCCATACCTTACTTGGATAGAAGGAAGTTTCTTTGTTCACCTGTAAGAGAGGGGAGCTTTGAGCAGCCTATCTGTCCCTGGAGGAGTAGTTTCAGCCCAGAATGTAGTAGTTTATTGGCCATTTTGGGCTAATTTCTATCTCTTTCATTTCCGTGGTATAAAAACCACATTTGCCTGGTATTGCGGGCTGGGCAGCGCCAGTTAGCTAGGGTATAACTGTTCCCGGCTCCACAAAGTCTCCTCTTCAATTTTTCCCTTGGAACTAGACAAAATTTCAACTTAAGCACTCAAGCCATTCATTTCTCAGCCCAGCACTTGCTCAAAACTCATAGCAAGCACTTATAAACCCTAGCACTACAGAAGGACAAGGCTCTCTATTCGACCTTACCAGCCATTCAGTAAAACAGTTTACTGTACCTATCCAGGCATGTCCAAAGGGCAGTTTCAGGTGTACTCTCCAGTCCAACTGGCGAATCTGGGCATTTTGAGGCAATTTTACAACTGCCTCATGTACACAGACAACCCTCTCCTCCTACCAACAAACACTAATACATGCGAGAGATGCAATTATACAGCCAAATTGGAAGCTAAGCTCTCTCAACCCAAGACTGGATCAGACAGTCAAGAGGAGAAGGGAAATACTGGCATCACACCACCAGTCTCACATAGACCCATTAAACCAGCACCGGCAAAAACATACTCGGAGGCTCTAAATAAAAATCTGCAAAAGCAACAGAGCCCTCCAAAGCAGACATCCGAGCAACCTCCACCTCCCAACACAAACCAAGAAACACAAACTTCACAAAACCAGTGTGCCACACAATCACAGCCCTCAAGGCAAAATAACATACCAACATACTAGTAATAGGTGACTCTATAGTCAGGCACACTGACATCTCACTCACTAGGCTGAATAAGGAGAAGGTTACTGTTAGCTGCCTGCCGGGTGCCAGGATCCTCTGCATAACACAAGCACTCAGGTCACTCCAGAACAAGTACAAATATGACTCTGTCATTGTCCATGTTGGTGTGAATAACCTGAGCCGTACCTCCCTGGACTACATGAAAAGAGAGATGGAAGAGCTCTCTGATCACATAGCCCAGGCCGATATGACCCTGACCCTGAGTAGCATCCTGCCCTCACCAAGAATGATACCACGGTATAAAGAAAAAATGATCAATTTTAACAATTGGCTAAGTTTCTGGTGTCATTCAAAGGGGATCCAGTGTCTGTCTGCCTGGGATGACATGCTTGACAAGCCACGCTGCTTCGCTAGAGACGGCTTGCACCTGTCACTCTTAGGTTTTCAAATACTGACCAAGGCTCTTGCCACCACCATAGTGCCTTTTTTAGGCAAGGCTCAAAAGACAAACCCACCATGTAAATAGCACAAGTAACAAAAATCTGAGGGTAATACTACTCAATTCCAGAAGTCTAAACCTCAAAATGCACGCACTCGAGGCACTCCTCAGTATGGAGAAAATTGATATATGTGCCGTAACAGAAACCTGGTTTAAGGCTCAAGAGAGCACCACAGCACTGCCAGGCTACAACTCATACCATACCTTTCGGCCACAGAACCTCGTCCAAAATACAAAAGGCGGGGGAGTATCCGTATTCATCAAGGATACCGACACCTCCAGGTTAGTGGCACAGCACAATGCTTCAGAGATTATCCACGTGCAACTAGCAATGGGCAAAACTGCAATTCAAATTGTAGCTTGCTACAGATCACCCACCATGTCCCAGGACCCCTATTCCACATTTCTGGAAACACTGGGTAACATAAAGGTCCTACCAAACACCCTAATATTGGGTGATTTCAACTACCCAAACATTAACTGGGAGAAGTACTCAAGTACTAACTCCCTAGCCCAACAATTCCTAGAATTTATAAACTCAAATCACCCTGGAACAACTGGTCAACACTCCCACCAGAGGTGACAACATATTGGACCTGGTCATCACCAACATGGGCAATCGGTGTACTGGTCAATCCCTCGCTGGTTAGATCTGACCATAAACAAATCACTTTGGGTATCCACATTCCACCTCCCCAGACAAGGAAACCACCATGAAAAACCTTTCAAAAGCAAACTTCACATTACGTAAGACAGAGGTGGAAAGTTTCAAAGCCCCCATGTTAAAGGATAATGCTGTCCAAGCTGTAAAACCCTTTACTAATGCATTCTACGGGCACCTACATTGGATCGTGCTATCCCAAGCAAAACCAAGACTCACTCCTCTAAGAAAAGGAAACCAGTCTGGTAGACCCCTGCCATAAACAAGCTATACAATAGAAGGAGGAAACTAGTACAGAAAAGAGTAAAATCCCAAGAAGGGACGACATCCCTGATCAGTATCAACAAGAAACTACGATCCCTCATAAAATCGTCCAAGGTGAGCTTTGAAAGAAAACTTGCCAAGGACTCCAAAGATAACCACAAGGCATTCTTTAGCTATGTCAAGAATCTAAGTGACAATGCTCAGATCTGCTCTGAGTTAGTGCAGAATGGCACAAAATACACTGAACCAACCAATATTGCCAACATCCTGGCAGACAGGTTCAGTGCAAACTTCACCCCCCTCTCACCCCCAAAAGGGCCCATAACCATACCAGAAGAATGTAGAGTCCCTGAAATCACAGACACTCAGGTTAAAATATCCCTCTCCAAAGCCAAAAACACAGCATCAATTGGACTAGATGGTGTCCCAGGCTGCATCCTACACAAGCTCAAAGACAAACTAACCCCTCACCTAAACACACTGTTCAAACTCAGCCTCTCCACAGGCTACATACCCATAGAGTGGTGCACAGCAACTGTTATTCTGCTCCACAAAGGTGGAGCCACAAGAGACCCTGGGAACTATCACCCTATAAGCCTGACTAGCTTGGTCTGCAAGGCTATGGAGCGCGTCATCATGGAACTCATTAACAGAGACATTAGGAACCTCCAAACACTGGATCCTACCCAGTTCAGCTTTGTTAAGGGCAGACCATGCCACCTAAACCTGGTGGACTTCTTTGAGATAGTTACCAAGGCTATAGATGAGGGAAAGGTGGTACACACAGCCTACCTAGACCTCGCAAAGGCCTTCAACACCATTTCCCATTCTGGTATTATAGACAAGCTCACCAGCCTGAACATAAACCCCTATGTCACAAGATGGGTTGCCAATTGGCTCACGGACAGAACCCACATGGTGAGAGTTGCAGGAGCTAGATCTGACTCTAAACTGGTTACAAGTAGCATTCCCCAGAGCTCAGTCCTAGGACTCCTCCTGTTTGGCCTATACTTCTCAGAGGCACAGACAAGCACAGGAGGACTATGGCTGACCAAGTTTGCAGATGACTGTAAACTAGGGGCTATAATTGATTCAACGGCTGACACAGACATCTTCCAAAAGGGTCTCACTGAGATGGACACCTGGTGTCAACATCATGGCCTCAAGCTAAATGCCAAAAAGTGCATAGTTATTCCATTTGGAAATAACAAAGTACCCACAAGCTACCACATAGGTGATAGTCCCCTAAATACGGAAAACGTAATAAGGGATCTGGGGGCCCAAATAGATAGTAATCTCTCCTTTGATAATCACATTGTCAAAGTGGTTAGAAAATCCTTCTATGTGGCCCACCTAATCACAAAACGGTTTGCATCCAGATCAAAAGAGGTCACTGTGCCCCTCTACTCATCACTCATCAGACCCATCATAGAGTACAATGCCCTATTTGGGATGTACCTTACAAGACACCAGCAACAGCTGGAAAGACCACAGAAGTACCTCATCAAGAGGATCAATGGCCTCAAACAGATGCCCTATGCAGCTCGACTGAAGAATCTCCAGCTGTACTCTGTTGCATACCGCTCGCTCAGAGGTGAACACTGCCTGTCATACAAGGCCATGTCCAACCCAGAATTGATGGACATGCTCCACCTAAAGAAAACCTTATCCCCTTGAGCCACACACTCTAAGGATCTAAACCTCACCACAATAATAAATAGAATGTGCTGGAGGGATAAATTCCTGTCCCAGAGACTTCCCATGCTTTGGAACAAGATTCCAATCTACATTAGGCAGAGCTACTTGCTAGCACTCCTCAAGAGAAACCTTGACGAGTGGATGGGAAAAATAAATTTTACCCCTGGAATCACTTCAGTGGGTCTGCTGGACAGAGGCACAGAGAACTAATCTAAGGGGCCAGCGAAAGCCAACACATTCTGGCTACGTTTATAAATGCCTTCGGGCGGATAGCCTAGTACCTACCTATGAACCTATGAACCTGTGAGAATCTTGGGACATGGTGGGAGATCTGTAGCACACAACAATTTGGATTTCAGTCTTACCTAGTGTTAGTTTCACCTGGGGAATTTCGGATGCATTGTGTTGGGCAACTAGCCTGGAGGTGTGAATATCCTTGGTGAATATGGACACCCCTCCACCTTTAGTGTTTCAGTCCAATTGTGGTAAGAGTTGTCGCCTGGTATTGCAGGGGTGCTCTCTGGAGCCTTGAACCAGGTCTCAGTTACTGCACAGAGAGTAGAAAAGGATATGAGAAATGCCCTTTTCAAGCTTTCCATGGTTTGTTATAATTTTCAAAAGTTTTCTTTTTTTTTGTTTTAGAAAAATTGGCAAGTGATTTGACACTGGGGGTGGTGAAATAGAACTTCTTTGCAGAGAAGCACACTGGCAAGTATTGATGAATAGTGATACAACATAAGGTGTAACTGATTACATTTCCCTAGCAGCCATACTGAGGAAATGACATAATAAACTTACATGACATTGGCTAGTATTGATCTCATGGAGAGGAAGTTTTTAAACTTTTTAATTCTCTTTTGGGGATGTGTTTTTATCTAATGAAGTTAATCGCAAGTGTGTAAATGAAAGAACTAATTTATTAAATTGAGCAATCTTGGTGGAGTGTTAGTAATTGTTGAAGCTCTACCTTCTAAAATTTTCCTAGAAGATAATGACATGAGCTCTATATCCAATAGTTTTATATTTTAAAGCCAGCTGTGAACATCTTATGCTTGTAATGTAATGAGATTTCCATAAAGAAAGCTAGAAAATCACAGCAGCTTTTAGAATAGTTTTAGATTGTACAGGTATATTTCATGGACTCTTAGGGAGAATTCAGGGTTTGCATGATTCAGAAAACACCACTACATGACATGGCCAGCCATGCTATGTACTAATGAATGCATAATAAAGTGATGGGTATGCTAATGATACCAAAGTAACAAAGCAGAGCAACTGAGCACCTTTTAAATGTCATGCAGTGATGCTGTTCCCTCTTTAAATTTGTACATGGATAGATGCTTGTGTTCAGGCCGTGTATGCTACTAAATAATGCTATGGTCTACTGCAGCTATCATAAACGTCTGTCAATAAGAACATTTTATAACATAATTATTCCACAGCTAAGCAAATAAATACAAAGTAAAAATGATGCATTCAAAAACACTGGACTGTGCTTACTCATGCATAGGCTGGCCATGTTATACATCTACATAGGCAACTCAAATACCAACGTAGAAAAGGTATAGCACAGTTATCATTTGGACAAGACAGTGCAGGAAATGTCAGAAATAGTGTGAGGAGCATAATAATGGGAAGCACCAAGGTCAGTGGAAATGTGGAATGTACTGGGAGATCTGGTACTGTGTGCATGTGCAGGAACATGTGCAACACTGTGCCATTACCTCCTGGACAGGTCCAGGGCATCTGGGACAGAGGGCTTAGCTTCCCATGCTTGCCTCCTTTAACATGAGCTGGATCTGCCTGGAGATACACTGGCTGTACCACCACCTTGGCTAGATGTCAGTATGTGCCCCCATGACCTTTGCTGGATGTCAGTGTTACCTGACCAAGACTGACATCCGCTTCATCACGTGTCTGCATGATGATGACTCTGACCATGGGAATGGCCCCTCCTGGGTGTAAACACATCAACAACTGATGTTGTAGTAGACATGCTAACACCGTGGGAGTATACTCTGACTCATCCATAGCCAGGTTGCTAAACAAATGAGGACATCACAGATGACTGGACATGTGGATGGCCTCTCACCCCTGTCAGATGATCCAAAGTGGACACTACATATTCCAATGACTAACTCATTCATTCTATCCAATGAATCACATACACGGTTTATGTACTCACGTATGTCAGCATGCATAACCTGGATCACTCTCACAACCTTTTTTGAGGCACTGATTGAACTCACCTGTGCTTCCATGCAACCTCAGGGTGAGGGCGGTTATTATGCCTCTGTGTGGAACCTTATGACCATGACTGCTAGGGGCATATTTAGGTTTATCTCCACTGGAGATGAACACAAATCCCTGATCTACTGTCTCACCATCAACCTGTCACTGTCAGATGGTAGTACATCCCTGGTATGTACAGGCCTGTGCCTCATGTCTGAGGAGGGGATGGGGAGGTCAAACTGTGTTCATCACACATACTCTTTACATCTCCTGACCATTTCTGCTCATCCCAACCATCATAAACAGAGGCTACAGATCCTCCAACCTCTTTCAGGGGTAGTTCACAGTGCTGGTGCCAGTCAAAGTTTAATCTGTAAACACAACAAAAGAAAACATATCCAGCATAAGTACGACTCAGCACCAAAACAACACATGCAGCTGATATCAGTACAGCTAACATTTATGGTATCGGGGTATAACCCTGCCCATACCTTGTGCAGATGTATGTTCTACATGTCACAAATAAGATAGATACATCATATAATGTAATGTGACAAATGAGTAAACTAGTGACAGATAGTGACAGTAGGACTACATATCTGGGGCATCATCAGTGGAAATTCTCTGGGGCCTAACCATCTCCAAAATGGGCATCTAGCACCTAACTGCAGAACTCTGAGGAGGCACCACTGTTGTTAAGAGATACCAAGGTCTCTTCCACGTCTGAATGTGCTCTGGTTCCATAGATACCCCACTGCCTGCCAAATCCCCTTCTGTCTGCCACACCCCCTTCCCATGCCAGAGACTCTGCTGTATTGGTGGCAGCACAGATCATATCGGTTGCTTAACAATGGACCATATTATAATTTCAACCCTCACCACACATGGCATTTGCATGAGTGACAACTTCTTACCAGGCTCAGTCATGGAATGGACAGTAGGAAGAGATGGAAACAGAGCGTAATCTTCTGTAAAAGATGGGGGCCTTAAGTTCCACTTCATTTTTCTGCCTCAATAAAACTGAGCTTGCGTTTGGATGTGGATTTCTGTACTGGTTTCTTCCACATATATGTGTTTGTATGTAAAATATACTGGAATTAGCAGTTGTAAACTCACATGGGTATTACACATCCTAAAATGTATACTATAATACTCCAGCTATTACAAATTAGTAGGACCTAACTCTATTGTACATGTGTCTGCAGAACAATCTTATTCATGAATGTAAGCTATCAATTGTGTCCTAAGCACAATTCCCCTCTTCCTCCAACACAAAAAAATAACACCACTCAATTTCAAGATAACAATCACAAAACTTAACAATCATCAGTGATCATTTGCCACAAGTTTGACAGACATTTCATTAACTGTAACCATCACTTATGTGTAAGGTGGGCACCATTACAAGGCTGTATAACATACTTTTAATATTGATGTACCCCACAGTAACATGACTATACTCCACTACAGGCAGTAGATTTCCAGTGTATCTCATTTGAGAGCACTGATTAATACATGTAGATACACTGAGAAAATCTGCAAAAACTGAACCCCACTTCAAGGTCATACAGCAAATAGTACACATAAACCTATTTATCTGCACATATTAAGTAGCTTGAATAAAAACAACATACCTTATTGAAGAAAATAATAGTTTTATGTAGCAGCACGTAATTGCAGTAGGACATCACAGCATTGCATCCTCAGTGTGCCACCTTTTCAATGAGATGTTAAACTGAGGCCCCGTCTGTTTGTGTTAATAGTAGGTGCTGTGAGATCTTTGACATCCACCCATGCTATTCAAAAGAGTAAGGGGAAGTTTCCCAATTCCCTGGTCAAAAGTCCCATAGTAGTATGAGTACCACCAAGAGCCTCCCCTGAAAAGATGCTACTAGCCTAGTTGTACTAACCTAGTCAACAAAGGATATTTAAATTAAAAGTTTTAAATTAAATCCGTATCTCTGCCTTCATTTCAAAAGTAAAGAAGAAAATAGTGTGCATGCTGAGAGTTTTGAGCAGTGTTTTTGATAGTTGAGGAGAGAGAGAGAGGCAAGTAGTGAGATGCCAGAACATCTGGGGGGGGGGGCATCCATTCCTTGCCTGGAACCCCATCTGACCATGACCTGGCTCTGATGATCAGAAAAGATGAGGATAATGCTCCTTTTATAACACAGAGTTGGTATGATGAGGAGTTCCAAGATTTTTCTGGAGATACTGCATAAGCAGTACAAGTGGAGACTCCTGCAGGGGTGGGGGGTGTACTAGTTCACACTATAAAGCTGATACTTGGAATAGTTTGGCCAAAACAGTCACCTGTGCTATTGGCATTGCACACATGGGGGGAACAGTGCTGTTAGCATTACAATGACCTAAGTCTCTGAAAATATGACCTTGAACAACAAGGAGGCTGAAATTACAGCACAGTCACCTAGTCAGTACCATAAGTATATCATGTTATAATTAAACACATAGTCTGGCAATGCACGCCACCATCAAATGTGTCATTAAGGTGTTTTTATATCTTTGGCCCCTGAACAGATTGAAAGGAACTGGTTGATAAATAAAAACAGACAGGCGCACCCAATAGAGCACTGGGGTAAGTATACCTTCTGTTGTGAAAGATGTGCCTGTTTGCATAGTGACAGGTATCAACATAAAAAATGGTAAATTACATTTATTGAGCAGGACAACATCTGCCAGTTCTGTCACTCCTTACTGAAATTAGTATTATTGCGTGAAGTTATACTTTTGATTCTGCATGCCACATCCTCTGTATACCTGGAGTAATGGCTCATCATGTTAAATCAGTGTACACTGAGATTACTCAAATGCTTGTGTATTCAATTTCCACACGCTAACAAGCAAAAAATACTGTTTTCAAAGCCCAGTTTCAACTGTTAAACCAGGTGAGCTAGTAAATGTTTCACACGCCACTAGCATGCTTAAATAACCAAGTTGATCCTGTTAATAAAATATTCATTTTCTTCAAAGTAATTTCCTAATATGAAAAAAATAAAGTATGCACTTTTATTACTTCTCTATGCCTGTACCCTGACCCTCTTTGTTCCTGTCTTATTTTAATCTCCATTTTTGATATGGCATCAACACTGCTACAACCACTACCACCACCACCACAACCACAAGAGGAACAAAGCAGATCTGGGTCCAAGCCTGCCAGAGATGCCTCCACTCCATCTGCCCTACCTCCCCCACTCTGCATTAGGTAGTGCTGCACCAGAGGCTAGTACATTTGTACATGATGGTAGCAGTGAAAGTGCAGGTGACAATTATGTTAACCATTA
>NC_056734.1:857213086-857298086 GCF_019279795.1 Protopterus annectens
TCTACATACAATGATGCGTGCATTCCCTGTATAATGGCAGATGAGTTTAAATCCCCTCCCCTGATATTTAGTATGCTTTTTTCTACTGTTCAGTCTTTGACAATGTTTTAACATTTCCCTGAAATATATACATAATTTTTTGCCCTGTTGTCATGTGTTCTGTTTCCCAATCAAAGTTTTTAGTCACATTTTCTGCAAGTGTTTCCACAGCATGTGTTGCTAATACACTGATCTCAAAAATATTTCATTGCAAAAAGGCAGAGGTTTGCTGTTATGTGTTCCTTTCCTCTGAAATGTGTTTTCCCATTGTAATGGTCCTTCTGTCATGTGTCCCATCCATCTGAAATGTGCTTTCCAGTCATCTTTTATGTGAGGGTTTCAGTAGCATGCCTTACTATTGCAGATTTCTGGGGAATATACCATTGCAAATAGACAGGCTTTGAACTGAGGTAAGAGCATTTTTGCTGTCCTCCTATCATGTGTTCCATTCCCCTAAAATGTGTTTTTCAGTGCCATTGTCTGAAAGTGTTTTCATAGCATACCTTACTAATATGCTGCTTCAAAGAATATATCATTGCACAAAGGCAGGGGTTTGAACCCAGGGAAATCTATTTTGTTGTCCTGCTGCCATGTGTCTCTGAAATGTGTTTTCCGGTCACTTTTTTGTATCAGTGTTTCTGTGGTATACCTTACTAAAGCGCTGTTCTAGGGAATGTAACATTGAAAACAAATCATGATTCAAACCCATGTTGATGTATTTTTGTTGCCCTGCAATTATGTGATATCTTCCCTAAAATGTGCTTTCTAGTCATCTTTTTATCCATTTCTTCTCTAGCACCCTTGCTAATACCCTGTCTGGAGAATATTATATAGTGTGGAAGTAATGGGTACAAGTGTCTTGAGGGCTATTTTTTTAACTTATGATGTGTTAAAGAGTGGACATCATGGGTTCAGTTGCCTTAAAGACTTTTTTCATCTGCTTGCACATGTACTACATTTCCCCAAGTAGCTGTTTTATTGCCCCTTGCATTCTGAATGCTGCCCCCCCCCCCACACTAGAAAAGTGTGGATATACTGTCATGTGTACTAAATTACTGGTTGGATCCCCCTCTGGTTAAAATATATTCCTTTTTCAATGACACTCGTGGTATAGTGCAGGTCCATTGCCAACACTCTGATGCTGTCAGTGCTAATGTAGGTTAGTTATTTTATTGTGTGTACATTTCACATTCTTCAAAACTGATGTATTGTGATAGCAGCACCTTCTTTTGGAACAACTGCTTTGTTTAGCAACTATGTTATGATTTTGTTTTGTCCATCTCTGTAGATTCTATCACTAGGAACAGAGGTAAAATAGGAGCTGGCAACTATGTGTGAGACTAGAAGTCTTTAATGAAGGAAACTAGGGAGCAAAATACCCTCAGAGCTGGTAGAGAGAGGATCACATGTGGGGCAGATATAAGGACAGAGGCATGGCAAACTAAAAAAAACGATGTGTGTGTGTGTGTGTGTGTGTGTGTGTGTGTGTGTGTGTGTGTGTGTGTGTTTGTGTGTGTGTATACATGTATATACACGTGCAGGCACACAAAAATATATGCAATATATATATGTGTGTGTGTGTGTGTGTGTGTGTGTGTGTGTGTGTGTGTGTGTGTGTGTGTGTAAGAGACAATCATGTAGACCCAAGGTTTACACCACTAGTTGGCTAGCCCTGCCACTGTAATTCTTCCACACCACACACTTGCAAGCACCCTTACACCTATGGCCAATTTAGGGGGTCCAATCTACCTGCAGCATATCTTTGGAAAGTGGGAAGAAACTGGAGCACCTAGAGGAAACCCAGGTGAACAAATGAAGGACATGCAGACTCTGCAGAGAAGGCACCCGAGCCAGGGGAAAATTAGTTGTACAGGAATGACTGCTCTAGATAGTGGCATAAGAATTAGTAAAATGGTCCATTGTCACAACTCCTTATATAAGATCTGTGTCAAAGATTACTTTGCATTGTAGCAGTCATTCTTGTATAATTATTTTTTTTCTTGTAGATTTGTTCTTCCTTAAGGAAACTGTGTACTACTCTTAAGGCTAGAAAATAAAATTTCCTTGGTACTAGGTTGCATGGTGTATATGTATATCCATTCATCCATCCATCCATCCCTGACCTCGTTTTTCCCATTTTTACACATGGGGTTGCAGTGTCATTTCAACAGTGACAATCACCTAGAGTAAAGGTTTACACTTCCAGGTTGCTAGCCTGCTGTGGTAAATACATATTCATATAAACATACACATACATATATACATACATATATCTACATGCAAGTGAATGTGTTTCTGTGAAGTAATATGTGTAGGTAGTTGTATTAAGTAAATTCATGTGTTCCAGCTTGTGCCTACCATAGCATTATTATTTTAAACTGGGAGGCTTCCTTAGATTTCTCTATGCTAACATGTCCCAAACCGATAACTTCCTACTATTTATCAGACATATCATAATATTAACAATTCATCTTGACACTAAATTAATCATAGCACAACAAATATAATTGAAACAAATGCAACAGAAAATTAAAAGTAATTATAAGACAAACTAAAAATCAAAACTGTAACCTAAATTACAGAGAAATAATACAGCTTGCAATTAAAAAGCTAGGGCTGGATTCAATAAAACTTAGTGCACACACAGTACTGAGCCATTTTATAATCACTAAGCATCTCTACATGCCATATAGAGATGCACAAACCTGTAAATATTGTGGCATGTTAATTACAGCATAAGCAGTTGAACTGTATGCTAATCAACTAATCCAAGATGAAGGAGCTATTCAACAAGCTATAAAGCAACCATCTAGACTTAGTGCTGGTTTTGCATGTGAATTCCAGAACCTGTTGGAATACAGCAACAGAAACGAGTCTTCATGGAAAGAATGTTAGGGGCTGCTGTTGCTCTTATTCATGTGTATGTGCAACAGATGCAAGTCTATGCTGCTGCTACTGCTGCTAATAGACCTCGGCCAAGAAGGAGAAGGGTGTTTAGACCATGTTTAACTTTTCATGTTCTTTATGAGGTGGAAATTGAAGAGTGGTAAGGGTGGACAGAAACACACTACAGGAACTCTGCAATCTCTGTCATCTACAACTGAGAACAAGGGCAGACTGAGGGGGACAATTACCTGTGGAAACTAAGGTATGTGTAGCACCTAGAATATTAACTAGAGGAACCTTTCAGAGGCCAACAAGGGATATGCTGGGGTTGTCACAGGTATCAACATCCAGAAGCCTATATCAGTTCCTGAATACTATGCTACAACATGCCAGTAATTAGATATAGTTTTCCCATACACCTGAGGAAAGAGCTGCAACAATGTAAGATTTCTACCTTGTAACACACTTCCCTGAAGTACTAGGTGCAATAGACTGCATGCACATTGAAATCAAATCACCACCCAGGGAACAGGGAAGTGTGTACATAAACAGAAAAAGCTTCTACTCCATTAACTGCCAGATTGTGTGTAATGCTAAGGGAATCATCTTAAATGTGCATGCTGGCAACAAGGCAATTACTGCAATTCATATACCTGGCACAACTCAACTCTATCAGATGTTTTCTAAGGGGGGGATCCCACAGGGGCATTTACTGGGGGATGCAGGTTATGCACTTGAAGTGCAGCTGACGATGCCTATGAGAAAATGCACACAGACCAGTTGAAGATCACTGTAATGAGGCAGACACTCAAACAAGAGATATCACAGAGCATGTGTCTGGGCTGCTAAAGTCACGGTTCCAGTCCCTAGAGAAATCTGGTGGAGCCCTGCAGTACCACACTTGTGCTGACATTGTCACCATCTGTGCCTTCTTTTACAGTATTCTTCTGAGAAAACAGCTTCAGCAACAACAGCAAGGGGAAGAGGCAAACAACCCACCACAACTGGCAAGGTCACTACAGCCACACTCAGGTGAGGAGTCAGAAGGGGAACCACCAGCCACTGTGGGTGTAAGCAGATGTAGGCATGCACAATATGCCCTCACACTGGCCAAGAGGCAATGGATAGCACACATGCTCACCACCTAAGGGGGTAAAACCTTCATCCTATGCACATACATACAGTAACACTGATGCCAGACAATGCTCATAACCTTTACGTACCCATGTAATGGCTGTGTACTGCTAGCATCACACAGCCTCAAATTAAAAACTGCTTCACTTCCAAGGTAAGTGTTGAACCTGGAAGAGGGAAATAAATGGCTAAGAAAAGAAACGAACAGCATATTCTTGCATACTGTCACTTGCAAATGTAACTAGGTAGAAGGTGGGTGATTTTTCCAGCAATGATATCAATATGTGACAACAATGACATGTCAATAGTAGTGCTGTCTATCAAGTAATAAGCCTCACGCATCAAAGATTCAAACATTACAAAAACCTATAAGAAAGCAGTACAATTTTCAAACGACCATCACAAACACTTACATAACAAGCACTCAGTCAGATATGCACCCTTGAAACCAGACAAAAGACTTATGTATCCCTGAATCTAAAAGACTATCATAATTTGGACAGTATGTGTTTGTGTATGTGTATGTGTGTATGTGTGTGTATGTGTATGTGTGTGTGTATGGTGGGGGGGGGGGTTGGCAAGATGCCAAGACTGACACAAAAGATAGTGAGTGTATGTGAGTAAGAAAGTCAGGCAGAAATGTTGATATCAAATGGCCACTGAGACAAAATGAGGTGTAGCCTCACGACTGACCCATGTAACTGTTATGTCTGTGTGTCTGTATGGGCACTCAAGGTGAAATGTGTGTGTGTTGTTAACTGTATCAGTTTATCAATATGTTCAACCAAAAAATAAAATAAGGAAAAGTATATAAACTGTTGCTTTCAATATTTTACTATACAAGAAAATGTTATAAATTGACTTTTAAGCTTACCAGGAAGCTCCTTCTGGCACATACTTGTCCTCCCAGAAGCATCAGCACCAACATCAATCATATGCTATTGTGCACTTTCTACTGACCTCTCTGGATCTCTGACAGTGGACAGGAACTCTTTATTCTGTGCCACTGGTAGATCTGTAGCACCCCCTCCAACTTGTAGCCAACTTTTCATGGGCCACTGTAGCTGCTCTCCTCCATGCTGATGAAATCATATCAGTGGCCCTATGACACACCTCATCATAAGTCCTGCTGCACCTCCCTACTGCATTTACATCACTGACAATCTCATTCCAAACCTGCATTCTGTCAGACATATCCCCATGTACTCTCTCAAGCAGAAAGGCACTGTGGTGCCTAAATGCATGAACAATTACATAATTTTCTGAGTCACTGATACAAGGATTACATGGATTCATACTCCTGGGTACAATACTCCTAGCTGACATAAGACAGAGAAGAATACAACACATACATACCATTTAATTAAATTCTTGCTTATATACACATATATATTTTAATATTAACCACTGCAGTATCATCATACTCAAACACAAAACAATGTTTAATCCAAAACAAAGAATAACAGTTGAGTAACACATTGTTTACCACAGAAAGAACTGGACCACTACACAATTTCAAGAGGAAACCTCTTGAAAAACAACTTTTAAATGGTAACACACAAATGGTATTTGGCTCCCCCGCCCCCTAAATACAGGCAAATGACAGTTTGTACCAATCAAGGAATAACACATTAGTCAGTTTTTATAAATACTTTTAAAAAAATTCTCACAAAATGTGTACACATTTACAATAGAAAAATCAGTTTTGTATGATTACCAGTAACCTCTCCCTGTACCCAGCACTCCCAATAGGGGTGTCTATGGGCCATATTAGAAGCCTGACAAACCTGTTTCATTGACAATATAGGACATTACATTTCACTGAAATAACATACATGAGTATAACAAAACCAAATGTATGACAATGATACTTATGATGAATGTTAATAAGGCTGTCTATCTGGAAACTACAATGCCTGACAAAAATGCCTGTGCCAACAATGAACTTATATCCAGTAAATACAGTAAATCACACAGTACATATTACATGTAGATCAGGGTTCAAGTCCCACATGTATATTTTACTGATGAATAATAATATATGCTGAGCTTTGCTAATCACATTTGTGCATTGCTCAGCTCTGCATAAAAATGGAACACACAATAAGCATACATTCTCAATTTCCAAAAGTATAAATTGTTACATCTTTTGCTTTCCTTCACCTAAACCCACTAAGAGGCATTGCATGATGGTCAGCAAGCTTCCACAAACCTGCATGTCCAGAACACTTGCAGACAATAAGCAGAAACTTGTCAGCTTCAAAAAGGATACATTGTTTCATTATATGCTTACCATTACACAAACCTGCTCAGAAGCGGTGCATGATGGTTCATAATACCTGCAGGACCAGAAAACTTGCAGACTCCAAAGAGAGACATGTCGATTTCAAAATAGATACATTCTGTCATATATTGTTTGCCAATGCGCAAACATACTAAGTGGTGTTGCACAGTGGTCAGCACACATGCATACATACATACATACATACATACATACATACAAATGTTTCAAGCACGAGCATTAATTCCCTTCTAGCTTGCCAATATACCAAAAACACTTGTTCCCATAATAAATGTCCTGGCTGTTCTTAAAAATATCTAAACTAGTACTTGCTTTAATGTAATTTGGTAGTCTGTTCCAAGCATCAGCTACTCTGTCAGAGAACCAATTAGTACACTTCTCATTCTTATAGAATCTTCTACATAGGTTATCTGATGATTCTCTAGTACTTTCTGATAACCCCAAACATTCCCAGAGGTAGCTGTCCCTAAATGCCCTATATACCTGAATAAGATCTCCTCTTAAATATCTGTAAGAGACACTGTACAAGTGCAGATATTTTAGTCTTTCATAATAACTTAGATTTTCACATCCATGGATGCCCTTGGTATATTTCAGCTGTACTCTTTCCAGTTTATTCATGCGTGTTTTCCTATAAGGTTTCCATATTGTTATTCCATACTCAAGTTTGGGTCTAATGTAACTAACAAACAATGACTTCATTATGTTTGATTTTCTAGACTTTATAAATCTTTTTATACAACCTATAGTTCTATAACTATCATTAACCAACTGGTTGATATGATTAGAAAAACTCATAGCTGAATCTACCCATATACCCACGTCCTTAAATGAGTCTACAGTTTCAATCACTGTGTGCTGTCTTAAATATTCACCTTTCAGTTTATGTCTCCCAAATCTCATATGCTTAGTTCTTGATGTATTTATCAACATATTATTCTCCTGTGCCCAAATGGTCAATTTAGTCAAATTATTTTGCAGACATGCCTTATCTGTAACACTTGTAATCAGTTTACCCAATTTCAGGTCGTCAGCATATAGACTCTAGAACACCTCAGATAAAAAAGTAAGGTCTGAAAGATACAATCTAAACAAGTAAGGGCCTAGGACAAAGCACTGTCTAACCAAGGATTTCACCTGTCCAGTTGGTGTGTGATACTTGCCATGTCCTATTTGTAAGTCATGCAGCTATCCATCTTATCAACAGTACATCAATACCTAGTTGTACTAATTTATTGATCAGTGTTTTGTGTATGACCCTGTCAAATGCTGAAGTTAAATTTATATAAACCACATCACAGCACAAGTTTTCATTCATAGCTGTTATTATATTGTTATAGAACATCATGTTACAGGTGGTAATAGATCTATTTTCAACATATGCATGCTGATATATGGTTTCAAGTCCCAACCTATCGATTTCTGACAATAACCTATCTAGTATTACCTTCTTCATTATTTTTCCACAACATGAAAGTAGACTTAAGGGTCTATATGATTCTGGGTTTGTCCTACTCCCCTTTCCCTTAAAGACAGGTTTAATAAGTGCATGTCTCCAATCTTGAGGAATCTCCCCATATTGATATGACATAGTGAATAATAGATATAATGGTAGTATAAGTTCTTGCTGAGGTGTTCTCAGGTCATTGTTACTTATTCTGTCTCGTCCCTGCACTTTGTTTGGATCCAGTTTGCAGAGTTCTTTTGCAATATAATCTAATTTGATTACAGCATCTGGGGTTACCTGGAGGATGTCACTAGGACAATTTACCACCTCTTTTGTGGAGCCAAACTGTTTTGCATAAAATTTTGCAAATATATCTATAGTCTGTTGTGTCTGAGAATAAATGTTAGAATCTGCACACGGTTTATCAATTTGTGTATCTTTACTCCTTCCACATCTTATGTATCCATTAAAAGGTTTCCTATTATGCTCAATATCTTTATATAAATTTTCTTCAAATTGTTCTTGATCTTGTCTAACACTATGCTTAATCTGTTTGTCCAGCTTGTTTATTTCAGTTTTCAAAATTGTAGTTCGACCACTCTTCCATTTCTTAGATTTTTTGTCTCTCACTTTAATCAGGTATCGTGTTCTTATGGAAATATACCCCCTAATGCCACGTGCCTAGATCCTGATGTTAAACATTTTTTTTTTACTTTTTGCACTCAAACAATTTCTCTTTCAAAACTTTCCACATTCCATCTGCAGTTTTTGCACTGAACACCCCACTCCAATTAGTTTTATATAGTAACTGTTTTGCCTCCCTATAATCTGTAATTAACCTTCTGTGCATTGGCTTAGATTTCAGTTTGGCAGAATTATCTAGCAACAAATTAACCTTAATAACCCAATGATCACAGCACATCAATGGTAGTAAAACTTGACTGGAAGTTACAGTAATTTCTTTGGGAACACAAACAATATCTAGTATATTCCATCCCCTGGTAGTTTTTTTTTACAATCTGAAGTATTTGTTGTTCCTGAATGTACTCTGTGAATAATTTCTTTACTAACATTGTTGAATCAATATTATTCCAGTTTGTTTCTGGTAAATTTAAGTCCCCAGGTAATATTATTCTTCCCTTCTGTGTTTCATGTAAGAAATGTATGAATTCCTGTAGGTCATCTGCACTTGACTTTGGTGGTCTATGCACTCCAACAATTGTTATATGTTCCAGGGTTGTCTTTATTGTCACAGTTTCACAGTCTATAGTATTGGTGTTATCACTGAACATGTAATAATCACAGGTCTCATAGCTATCTTTAATCCCTTTCATAATACCTCCACCTGACTTTTTGTTAGAATGTGTGTTACAGTAAAAACATTTATACCCTGCCAGAACTGGTTTCCAGTCATTGTTCTTTAACCATGTTTCACAAACAATAACAACATAAATCTTGTGGGAATGTAGAAAATTTTCCAATAAAAATACTTTTATTATTAATCCTCCTAGCATTAACGACCATCAGAGATGCATCAAATGTTGCTATCTGTGAACTGTTACATTTTTGACCTGGCAAAATTCTTGGCTAGTGTTTGTCAAATATTGCAAAATATCTGCTGCAAAAATTCTCTTCGCTGATCTAGACAAATGCATACCATCCTGTCTGAACACGTGCCCAAAAGAAGGCTTGGATGCTCTACACATTTCCATTTTTTAAAGCAGGACATTTTTTCGATGTAGGTGTTTATCCAAAAAAAATTTTCATTCACAGTGACCTGACTATCCTTTCTATAGGTGATTTGTGAAAAATATGTCCTAACACCAGTACAAGCTATACTATCTAGGAGGGCTGTCAGTTCCCGACTAACAGTCAGATAATCTTTGCTGGTGACATCATTTGTACCAACATGAATAAAAACGGATCCATACTTCCTTACATTAAGGCATTCCAAGGTTTGTTTCACACCTTCTATTTTTGCTCCTGGCAAGCATAACACTACTCGATGTTCATTATCATCTCTGCAAATATACGTATCTTGTAATCTCCAATTACAAGAATATCTTTGCTAGCCAGCTCTGAAGAATCTTCAGATTCTAATACAGTCATTTCTGCTCTATCACTTGTTACGAAGGATAGATCTTCATCACTATTAGTCTTATTAGTCCTACTGTTTTCATTGTGTATTAAATTCTCATCCAGCTGGCATTGTAAATCCACAGCTTGAGCCATGTAGTCAACATCCGTCTTTCTCTTCTTTTTTCTTGCAGTAATGTTTTTCAATCCTTTCACGTTCAGTTTTGATTTCTTCCTATTCACCTGCTCCTTGCCTCATTTTTCTACCTTTTTCGTTGAAAAGGTGATGCCTTTTTCTGTAGACTGAGGGTTTTCTGATAGACAGATATCGTCATTCCCTGTCACCAGTGTGTTACATAACAAAGCAGAATCCTTTTTACAACATATTCTCTTTCCTTTACAGTCATTAGTCAGTTTCTTTTTCTTCCTTGTTATTTGTTGAGAACTTCTTCCTTTCTTTCTTTTTTTTGTTTCCTTCTAAACAAACTGGATCCTCAGATTGCTGAGTACAGGCATCCACAATTCCATAGTCCTCAGGGGCCTCATCATGTTTCATAGGGGTTGAATGATCTTTGCAGAAAATAGATGCACCATTTGCTAAATGTGGTCTCTTTGTTCTATGCCTAACATTATCTAGTTCTTCAGTCCAGTCATTAATATATGATACAACAGTTCTCCAAGCCATGCCAATTGCACAAGTGCAATCATCATCATTAAGTTTAGATTTAATTCTAACAATGATAAGCAAATCATCCAACTTTTGACACGAGGAACACAGATTGCCAGTGTTATCAGCTGTTACCTTTAAATATGCATAGAATTTATTACACTATACAAGATACTTGTGCATTAGCAAATCGTTAATTCCATTCTCATTTAAGGAATCCATATTCAGCTTTAACTGAATAAAATATTGCAAAGGAAAAAAAAATACACAAAGTCAGTAGCAAAGAATTCAAAGGAACGTAAATCAACTTCTGTGACAAAAATTATACCAGCAATATCCAACTAAATAATAAAATGCAATAAAGTTATTTTGACCATACAAGCTCTACCAGCCAGACAGAAGTTGTAATTCCATTTAAGTCGAAAATATACAGCCGGTGCCTAAATGTTCCTGTGGCAGAGGGTGCAAGTTAGGGGTTACAATACAGGTAAGCATGGGTTATAATATAGCAAAGTCCAAAGTTTGATTACTTCTGTTCCAATTTATGTCATATAAAAATTAACATTAGCAAAATAATTACACGTAGAAATAATTATCTTTAGCAGGTGCATTGAGCATACACAGGGATATCAGATATATATTAAATGTGTAACTGTGTTTATCAGTAGAATTATGGTTCTACAATTAAAGATTTATTTTTTTAACTTTCATGTCACACAAATGCGTGGTTAAATGCTCAACTCTTTAATGTATACATATAACTAATAAGCAGGTCTGACAAACAAGGTCTCAGTTGCAATGAAAACTCTGCACAGTAACAACTGTAAAAATACACTTTTAGCCCAGCTTTAGCTGTGGCAAATGGTATAAGTCAATGCTCACAACAGAGGTAAGCCAGGGTTCTAATATAGCGCACTCCCAATTTTATTAATGCTTGTCCACTCAATTAAAAAAAATAAAGAGCAATAATATAAACATCATTATAAATAACAATAACTATGTATAGCACTGGAGCACATATGAATTATATGTGTGACTGAGGGTATACTGACAGTTATGTTTCTGTAATTATAATTGCCTTTTCTGGCCTTGGGTAAATTTCATATTTCAATGATAATCACACACACATGAATGCATAAACCAGGACCTTGTCAGGTCACACTCATACATGGTTAACACCTCACTCTGTCATGGGTATATGTAATTAATGAGCATGTCTGGTAAGCACTTCTTCTGTGGCAAGGATGAAAAAACACCTGTGTGGATGAACATTTTTTTGTCTATTTTACATAGATTTTATATATTTTACATACTTTATTAAGGTTCTGTCTGCCTCTGAACTACCCTTAAAGAAAAGCTTGACCAGGTTTACTACTAACTATATTAACAGTACGCATTCTCCCACACTCTGAATGCTCCCGCGTGCCTCTCTTTCTATCTTTTCTTCCTTATCGATGTTGTTCAGCTGGTAGCTTGTCTCATTAACCTACTTAACCTTTACTTTCTTAGCCTCTACTCCTAGGATATCAAACTCTAGAAATCACCTAATGTGAACTGAAGTAACACCTACAATCTCCAGTCTGCAGCATACGAAAGTAAAGTTGTAAAAGTCTACAAATCACCAAACGTGAATTCAAGTAACACCTACACCAAGCTCAGTGCTTTAAATCTCTGGTCTGCAGCACACCAAAATAAAGTAAATGTTTGAAAATAATTTTATCACTCTCCTGCAACCTATACATTCTTTGTAAGGCTCTGTGCACACCACTGGGCACCACCTTTACTATCACCCCTCCTGTTCATCTCTATTTCTCTGAAACTAATTGTCACTCCATTAAATTTCCCTCCCTTTAACCACCTCTCACTACTTTGTGTTAACTCTGTGGTATCTAGTAAACCTACCCTATACTACAGCTCAATACCTTGATTTTCCCTTCCTTTTTCCCTTTCCTTTGCATTCTTGTCATTAAATATTCCATAATAGTCTAAATACTGATTGTTGTATTCTACTTATGTTTCCAGTGATAGGATTCTGATGATAGCTGCAATCTGGTTCTTCCTGCTCCATTCACTTCGCTCACTCCACTTCTCTCCCTGCCCCCATATCCCACCTGCACCAGGGCCTCTACTCATATCCCCAGAAAATCACTCCCTCTAATTTCCATTATCCAATTCTATATAACTCTGCCTGTCCACACCCACATCATATTCATAGCTTATATACTTTAATCCAAATTGGTCTGCTTTCCCCTTTCTCCATCACTTTGATTCTCATGTATCCCTATTATAATTCTTTGCATCTTACTGTACTTCAGTCCTCTCTACAGAAACACCACATAAAACTTTCTTACATTAACTACAGGCTTACCACCTTCTCTCCTATTACTTCTGTTTTTTCATTCCACCTATTAATACACACATAAAACTAACATTGCATCATAAATTTACTATCAGTCAATCATGTCTCCCCCCTGTATCAAAAATTTCAAGACAGAGCACCTAACCAAACTGACAAAGCCCATCCTGAAGACAACACATTTCCAACCTTACCTTAAGCTGCTCACATATCACTAAATAACATACATCTCTAATTACACCTGATATTTCATTCTAACATACGAATACTACTTCTACTATTTTTAAACTCACCGTCACACTAGACATGCTCCTCTTAACCTCCCTAACATCTTTACTCTTAATTCTCAACCTCGCTACAACTATATCATCACATACCCCTGTTCACCAACACACATCAGTAACTTCCTCTAACCAACTCCCTGATAAACAAAACAGCTTCTCACATAAATACAAGCATCTCCACCCAGCCTTTCCCCTATACCCTCCCATATTATTCAATTCACAAATTGCCCTTCTCACCACTTATGAAACCACACTTGACACCAGTACCATCACCTATGTATAAAAAACATATTCCATGATACCCATTCCTTGTCACCTATCTACTCATAAGTATAGGCATACATCCTAACCCAGGCTGACCCTTTAATCTTAACCCCAAAAGTAACCCCAAATATTTAAACATACTAACACTGAACCTTAGAAGTATATGTAATAAAATAGCCCCACTGCATGCCTGGATTGATCAAAATAAACCTAACATATTAGCCCTTACCGAAACATGGCAACACCCCAATGTAAAATACATCCAAACTTTGCAATAACCAGATGAGATAGGTCTAAAAAGGAAAAGGGGAAGGATAACCCTCCTATATCCTTCTGCACTCAGTATCAAACCCTACAGTAGTAATATACCCACCTTTTCTAATGCTGCGGTACTAATCTATTTTTTGAAGCTCAACAGAGCAAACAGAATTTGCATAATAGTAATATATATCCCACCAGGTCACAATATACCAGTGCTGGAATATATATTATCCTGGACATCACAAACAATAAATCAAGAAACAATAATCTTAGTAGATGTTAATATGGATTGACAAACTATTGCTTCCAACTCCCAATAAATAGTATCAATCCGTATGTTTTTTCACAGCTTTTCAATAGTTCAACAAGATACAGCAAATGTCTTACCTGCCAGTCTACCCTAGACTGGATCCTAGTACCCCCCCCCCACCACCACCAACTGTCCCTCTTCAGGCACAATGTCTATTTCCTTGAGCAATCATCTGCCAGCTTATGCCATTAGAACTAACTACCAACAACTAAGAGTACACATTGTAAAATTGGTTAGGAATTCAACGAGGTTTTGTCAGCATAAATTCAACAATTTCCTACATGAAGTAGACTGGACACCCCTTACACTACTACCCCTTAATGATGTTGTACTATACTTTAGTAACAGCTTCCTTCATATACTTAATACCCTAGCCCTTACCCATATGAAAAGAATCAAAATGAACTCAGCCCCATGGCTCTAAGGAATGTAAACCACTATTGAAGCAAAGGGCCTAGCCTGGAAATCCTGGAAACTAAACATAAATGAACAAAATAATGTCAACTTCAAAACACTATGTAACAAAGTTACAAAATTTATCAACAAAAATAAGAAATCAAACTATTCCCAGCTTCAAGTCCAGTGTAAAATTAACTCCAAAAAAAATTTGGGACTCCATATCTACTCTACCTATCCCTGGGACAAATAGAGATCACACCCCATCACCTGATAGCCATCCATCGCAAATAGCCAACAACTTTAACAAGCACTTCATAAAATCAATAGCAGACCTACTAACTAATACCCTTAACACTGGACCCCCCCACCCTTCAACCTATTTAGGCACGAATCCTATACCATCTACTACCTTTAACCCTATCATTAGTAACACCCTACTTAACAAAATGTCACACAGACCCCATTCACATATCAGCACATCCCACAAACACCATATAGAAACTGCAATAGAAATTAAAACCCTGTTCCACCTCGGCTGATAATCTTCCACCACACTACCTCAAACTGGCTGCCAACTCAATCACCTACCCAATCCCTATAAATAGATCTTTATCTGAATCATAAGTAGAAACCACATGCAAACTATCTCACATCACCCCCTTCCACAAAGGAGGCAACTCTATTGTACTAACCAATTTCCATCCTATATCCATTGTGCCACCATACCCAAATTTTTTGAGCAAGGTATCTATCAGCAGATAATGCAATACTTATTGCAAAACAATCTTTTAACCCAAACCCAGCATAGTTTCTGACCCAGCCACAGCATATCTACAGCCCTAATATCCTTTACAGACACTGGGAACAAAGCCAGAGATGCAGGATGATATACAGCCTCAGTATTCCATGACCTCTCTAAGGCCATTGATACAGTCTCTCACCCCCTACTACTGAACACACTGTCTAACTTAGGCTTCTCAAATAACACAGTAACATGGTTTCAGAGCTACCTCGAAGATCATAAACAAGCAGTGAAATGGTCCAATGATTCTCACCTTTTCTCCACAACCCTACTGGAGTTCCTCAAGGCTCCATCCTTGGACCGCTATTCTTCAACATTTTCACTAACAACCTTCACACTTCCTCCAATGCTGGAACACTCATTCAATATGCTGATGATTCCACCATAATCTGTAAAGCTCAATTACTACCATAACTGCTTTCAAAAACTCAGCAGCCCTACACTGCAGTCGAATCCTGGTTAAAAATGTCCCCAACTCTTTCTAAATCCAAATAAGACTAAATTAGTACTCATCCACCTGCAAAACACCTCCCCTGTCACCGATCATTTCAACATCTTTGCATCTGACAACACTGCCATAGAAACAGTGCAGGAAACCAAACTTCTAGGAGTAATCATTGACAATAAACGTTCCTTCAACCACCATATACAGCAAAATATAAAGAAAACTCATCAAAAACTGGGACTCCTATATAGAAACAAACATTTCTTAACTACAGCAACCAAAGTTTCCTTAGCAAAAACCTTTTTACTTCGCTCCTTTCTTTATGGTGCCCCTATCCTCACTAACTTACAAACTTTTACCCTAAGCAAGATGGAGCAGTGCTAGAACAAAGTAGCTAAGTTTACCACAAACTCTAAATATCACAGACATCACTGTAAAGGACTACTAGAACTAAACTGGCTTGAACTTAACAACCAACTTGCTTTTATTCGGCTATCCACTTTGCACAACCTTATTTTCAAGCCTACTGCCTGCCGTGTGCTCTCCAACTTAGTCACACTTAATACAACAAATAGATCCCTATGATTAGAAGACAAAAATCTCTTAGCTATGTCAAAACCCACAAAAACAAAACAAAAAAAAAAAACAGGCCACTCTCTGTATTCATATTCTGTCTAAACTATGGATTTTACTACCTCTTGCTACCATGTCTATGCCTGGCCTAACCTACTTTAAAGCCTCTTTAAAGAATCATCTGAAATATACATGGCTCTGCTCCTGTATAAATCCGGCCTAATGCTCAACTCTTCCTCTTCTTCCAAACTAGCTTAATTTTCTTCTCCTTTTGTCACATCTCACTCCTTCACAGTTTACAAGATCCAAATGTCTCTTGTAACTCCTTCTCTGTTTCTATACCACATCCTTAAGTTTTTGCTCAGACTGTAATACCTCAATTCTTCTTAACTCTCTCACTATCTTTCTGCATCACTAACTCTTCTGCTATTATTTTCCTAAATGAAATCAACACTTTTATTTTTCATGTACCAACCAAATCAAAATGAAAAGTCAAACCAGAAATATAAAAGGCAACTGTGAAAGACACCAGTAGGAAAAATAGTTTATTTAGTGCTTTCATCCACCAAATGGCTGGACTTCCTCAGAAAGATTTTTCATGTACCATAACAATCAATGTCATACACTGTACTGCCTACATACTACTTTTGTACACTTTATCTACTCATAGGCTATGTCTATGTTGTTAGAATGACGAAAATTGTCTGTAATGATATAACTCTATAGAATTGTCCAGATGTGTAGTATATTTTGTAACCTAAGTCAAAAAACAGATAGGGCTCACCACGGCTAATAAAAACTCTTTTATTCCTTGTAACCTAGTTTATGTTCTATCTTCTTATTTTTCTATAGTATTCCTCAAGTCACTTTTATTGTTTTTGGACTATAACGTATTTGTATTGCATTGTATGCAGAGCTTTTCTCCTCAGGCTTCTGCTGAAAATGGGCCCTGTAGACCCAACTGGACCACCCTGGTAAACAAATGTCAAATAAATAAATGAAATAAGTTTGAATCACGCATTGTACAAATTACTTTTATCAGTGTGCAAAGACAAAACAAAATGTGTCAGGTCATATAATTTATGCCCCCTAATACACATGTGCAAAGATAAATCCACTAACAGCAGCCAGCATCCAAACCAAAAACTAATGACCAATGTGTCATTACCCTTCCTAGTTCATAAACTGCCTTCCTCTGTGTTCTGCACTGTTTCTTTCCAATTAACATCTCACAAATGCAGTTTCATAGTTGCTCAGGTTTGCACAATAGCTGTAAAATGAGATATTGGCAGGAAAAGGTCCTTTTTGAGCTACACCTCATAGCCTGTAATGGCTGGATTGCAAGTCGGGTGCTGAATGTACTTTCTTGAGCTATTTTTCTAGACAGAATCTGCTACATTACAAATAGGAGGCTACAGCCTAATTTCTAGTTCCGATATTCAAAATAGAGTAGATCACTAATTTAGAGCTCAGTTTCTAGTCTCTATATCCAAATTGCACTGTATGACTATTAGCAGTCCGAAGTCCACGTGGAGGTTCCTATGTGCACGATCAAACGCCATAGTTGATGCAACCACTGCTGGTGCCACGGCATTTAGGATGCTTGGTAACTTACCAACTTATATTGTGTAAAGTAGAAGTATTATCAACTATACACATATTTACTTAATTAAAATGACCAAATTGAAGCTATAACACGCCCAGCAAATATATTGTAAACTACATCTACCTATACTACGCTAGCTAATTACTTATTTAAGCGGCTGGGTAATGCCTTTAGCATCTTGCTAACCACAAGGAAGCTTATGTCATATTTTGTAATAATAAATGTGCTGCCTCCTAGTTCAAAGCCTAGTGTAAATTATGAGCCTGCTACCAGCCCTAACTCTCACCAAGTGATAAAATATAGCAATCCTGATATTTTCTATGCATTGTTCCTGATTTTGGCTGTACTGTTTTTACATACATTTTTGACTGAGTATGTCCTTAAGCTCATGAGTTGTATGTTGCCCTACTGAGCCTTCAGAATATAGCCTGCTTGTAAATTGATATAACAGAATTATAAGCTGTCTCAGGATACTAGTAACATAGTACATAAAAGTGAATGTACATTGTCTAACTGTTTTTTCTCTCAACTTTGTACTAACTAACGTACTTATGTTAATGCTAGCTTCTTGCTACTCACCACCACTGTTGTCTCTCTCTCTCTCTCTCTCTCTCTCCCACAAGTACCCTACTCTACACTGTGCTGTTCCAGCCTATATTTTTCTGAGAACCTACCTTCCAGCCTATATTTTCCGAGAACCTACCTACCTGGAGACAAAGGACCCTTTCAACAATAAACCGTGGTGTCATCTCTCAGCCTCTACTCCCTGCTTCCTCTCTCAAGGAAAATAAAATAAAAGTATGATACCTATGTCCTGCCTGTAAAATTTACTACCGTCCTCTGTTATTTCAGGGGTTCTGAAGCTCGCCCTGAGCCCGGTCAGCCAGCAGCCTCTTACCCCCCCAAACTAGCTACCTTAGTAAACAAATCTCCTACACCACCTCTCAGTACCCCTCTTACTAATTTTTCTCACTTCCCTAAATTATCAAGAGCCTACCCTCCCCACTATAGTTAATTGTAATACCAGCTTTGCCCAGTAGGTGGCACCCCTATCCCATCTAAACTTTTCTCCTGCTTATCTATTTCACTTTCGGCCATTATTACTCCATACTTCTATTAAACTGAACTACTGTAACACTTCACACTGTACCCTTTTTCTTACTTATTACACTCTCCTGTTCTATAACAGCCTCCCTACCTATCTGTGTTCCTTCCCACTTTAGACTTGCTTACCTTTCCGTCAGTAATCACCTCTGCTGACTGATTGTCTCTCCTCCAGCTGCTCCATTGCCAATTTCTACCCGCTCCGTTCGCCCTGCGGGCTCACTCCGCTCCCCTACCCTACCCCCAAATCTCACCCACCCCCAGTGCATCTACACTTATACTTACCAGACCACTCCTACTTCCTGTCTACCGTTTACACCCCACCCCTTTCTCCATCTTCTTCCTCTCTACCTATCACACTCCTCCCCTTTCACCATCATCTTCCCCCTCCCCCTATAATCCATCTACTCATACCACCCTTCACACTGAACACAAAATCTATTCCTAAGCCTCCTACCTAAACTACATATTCTAATTTATCAGCCTCAACATGCTTGCTAAACTAACATCATTCTCAATCCAACTACTACTAATACTAAACCTTACTTATATCTATCACCTCACCCAGCCCAACTCCATAAGTCACACACCACTACTTCACTCAACCAGCTCACTCCCTTCAACAGACTCAAACTCATTTGTCTCAATCTCTCCTGCACTGTATCCCATAAAGACCCATCTATTTTTTAACTACAAACTAAGCTCTACTTATAAACCCTTTAGTCCCTCTCTAACCTCCAATATCCATATAAACCCAACAACATACAAGATACAAACAAGACAATCCAAACACCCCACCAACATTATCCAACTCCTATCAACCATACTTCTATCAGGAGATATACACCCCAACCCAGGCCCAAACACCACTTACCCTACATCTAAATCCATCCTATTAGCTTCTCTAAATGCCCAAAGCATAGTTAACAAAATCCCCAATTTTCATGCCTGGCTTCACCACAACAAGCCTGACATCCTAGCTATTTCAGAAACCTGGTTAAAACCTCATATAAAAGATGCTGAAATAGTACCATCAAACTACTCTATCATCAGAAAAGACTGGGTACAAAAAAAGGGTGGGGGAGTAGCTCTACTTTACTCATCCTCCCTATCCGTTACTCCCTACAACAAACCCATTCCACAATTCTCCAATGCAGAATTAGTTCTAGCTCTATTTTCTTTAAATAAACACAAACACATTTGCATAGCATCACTTTACATCCCTCCTGGAGACAATATCTCAGTACTTGAAGATATCCTATCCTGGCTTTCTACCAATATCAGTAATGAAACTATTATCATGGGAGACACAAATATTAATTGGTCTTCCATTCATTCACCTACACACCGCCTAAACATCAATCTTTATAAGTACTCTCAGCTCATCAACCTCCCTACTAGGCCCTCTAAAGACTTCTCCAGTGGAAGTACCCTAGACTGGATCTTAGTCTCTCACCCTCACAACTACAATGATAGTGGAACTCTTCCTAATTCTCTCAGTAACCACCTTCCCATTTACACCAGACATCTTCCATCTCCATTACAAGTAACCCATAATTACATCAGCACTCGCTATCTAAAAAAATTCAACCCAATAACCTTTTCTGACTCCCTAAAATCAATAAACTGGAACCCCCTAAAAACTCTACCCCTAGATAATGCTGTTGAACACTTCAATACAACTTTCCTAAAACTGCTGGATAGTTTTGCCCCCATAAAAAACAAAAGAATAAGAAACAAAACCACCCCCTGGCTAACAAAAAATACAAAAAACGCTATGCGACTCAGAGACAAAACATGGTCACGTTACCAAAGAAACAAAACTCCCACCACCCTTAATGAATTCAAAACACTTCGCAATAGAGTTAAAAAGCTTATCACAATTGAAAAACAGAATTATTTCTCCTTACTCCAAAACAACCACAAAACCAATCCACAAAAATTCTGGAAAGGCATCACTACCCTCCTAAAACCTGGCTCAACAGAAAACCCAAGCCCAGACCCAAATGCACAATATATAGATCTGGCTACCCAATTCAACTCATTTTTTATAGACTCTGTTTCCAAACTAACCTCATCCTTCTCTAATAACACCTCACCCCCTACTTTTGCATCTTCCCTATCATCACCCCCTTCATCTCCAGCCTCCCAACTCCCATCATTCTCCCTAAAACTTATTCCTACTTCTACCATAAGAAAACTCCTTCAAAAGCTAAAACCATGCTCCAATGCCCCCGACAACATTCCATCATCCTTCCTCAGCATAGCTGCCAAAGCCATTGCCTTCCCCATCAGCATCCTAATCAATCGCTCTATCCAAGAAGGTCTTGTACCCAAACTCTGAAAAAGGGCTTTCATCATTCCCCTGCACAAAGGAGGCAATAATAACAATATTACTAACTTTCGTCCCATCGCCATACTCTCTCCTATATCAAAACTCCTAGAGAAATGTATCCATCTTCAACTCCTTCCCTATCTCTTAGATAATAACTTACTAACTTCCACACAACACGGATTCAGACCAGGTCACAGTACCATGACTGCCCTCCTTTCCTTCCTGGAAACTGTAAATAAAGACAGAGATTCTGGCTCCACTGTATCTACCCTCTTTCTTGACCTCTCTAAGGCCTTTGATACTATCTCTCATAACCTTCTCCTTACTAAACTATCTAACCTAAACCTATCCCCTTCCTCTCTCAATTGGTTCACCAGCTATCTCTCTAACAGACAACAAGCTGTCAAGTGGAAAAAAGCCATCTCCACTTTCCTTAACACACCCACTGGTGTCCCCCAAGGATCCATCTTGGGCCCTCTCCTTTTCAATATATTCATAAACGATTTCTTCAATTCAATTCCCCATGCTAAACTTATTCAATATGCAGATGATTCTACAATTATCTGTGCAGCCAGATCCATCCCTACTCTTTTAAATCTAACTCAAGACGCCTTCTCTACCACAGAACAGTGGATGAAGGACAATCATCTAGCACTCAATGCATCAAAAACCAAACTTATGGTATTTACCCCCTCAAAAACCGCAACCTTTGATAGTACACTATTCTCCATCACTAGCCAGAATAATACACCTCTTGAACTAGTATCTGAAACCAAACTACTAGGAGTCCAGATTGATGACCAGCTTAAATTCAAAAGCCACCTACTACTAAACATAAAAAAACACCAAAAACTTGGCATGCTGTACTGTAACAATCAATTCATCACTACATCTACAAAGATCACTTTGCTACTACATTTCTCATCCCCTCTCTCCTGTATGGTGCCCCTCTCCTAACAAACCTACAATCATCTCTCAAAACTAAACTGTCCTCCTGTTATAATAAAATTGCCAAATTTACCACCAGCCACAAATCATCTACCCATCACTGTACATCTCTGCACAAACTCAATTGGCTAGAGCTTCCTCACTATCTCTCATATACTCAGCTCACTTTTGCTCACAAACTAATTTTTCAACCCTCCCTCTGTCCCTCTCTCAACTCTACCTTTAAAATGCACATGCCACAAACACTCCTATGATCTAATAACCAAAACCTAATAGAGCTGTACAAACCCCTTCACTCTCCAGGACAAAACCTCCTATCCTATGCCCTGGCACGCATATGGAACTCACTTCCTCCCTCTATCCGTATCACCACCAACCTCCCTGCCTTTAAAAAATCACTGCACTCACATTTAACATCCTCATGGGAATGCTCCTGCTCCCACCCCTCATAGCCTATTCCCCACCTCCTACAAACAACTATATCATATATCACTAGACACCAATTTAGCCAACTGTAACAACATCTTATCATTTGACAATGCCTACAATTCCACTCAAGGAACTATATATTTACACAACAGCAATGCTTGCTCCTATACAGAACTTAACCTAAGAATCTTTATTTCATCTGCTCATATCTTAGTTTTCCTACAAAATAAAACCCATAACTTATCACTGTAACTGCTTAACCTTTGTTTTGTTTTTTCTGTAACCCACAAACGACTGAAATTTTAAACTGCTGTAATCTTTTTGTTACCATTGTTTAAAGATTTGTCTCTAATCTACAAATGATTGAAATTGTAAACTAATGTAATCTTTTTGTAATCTTTGTTTTGGAGCTTTTCTCCCCAGGACTCCATTGAAAATGGGTTCTTTTTGGCCCAATGGACTATCCTGGTAAACCAACCGCAAATAAAATAAATAAAATAAAAATAAAATAAAAACATGCTAGCTGTTGCTGTTTGACCTGTACAGACATGGCAGTAGCTAGAAGGGAAAGTGCCCAGTTTAGGACTCATAGATGAGGTATAGAGGATTCCAGAATATTCACTGGACTCCTTGTAAAGTGCTTCAACTGTGGGCTACTACAGGGGAATTATACCAGGTATCAGTACAAATCAAAGGCTTGGGATAGTCTGGCTAAGCCTATTGTCAGTGCAACTGGCATTCCACTCAGACTCACTGGAAAGCAATGCAAGCAGCACTATAATGAATTGAAAAGGTGTAAGCAAGAACAACTCAACCAATGGCTGTATGAGCTTAGGACTGCTGATATCCCACAGTTGTGTAAATATACAGCTAAATATACTTTAAATTAGATAGAAAGCTGGATACAGCCAAGACTGGTATGCATAATGCTTTTAACTTTTTCTCACCTTTTTCTTGTACAGCTGCCCAGGAGATAGCAGCAGACAGAGATGCCCATGCTGAGCAAAATAAAATAATATAACACATTGCTCTTGTATACATTATTAGCAAATTAAGCATGCATATCTTAAGGGTAAAAATCAAGCATGCATGCTTTAGTCTGTAGCTCAAGCCAACTCTAGGAGTCAATTGTAATAGCGTATTCAGATGTTGTGGGTTCATATCCCACAAGTAACACATATATAGTAAAATAATTTAAAAATAGTACATAATAATTGCAACAAAATTGGCATACATGCCATGCTGTTAACTTAATCTGCATTGCTTAATCAGGCATATGTGCAATATAGGTATATTGTAAGGATTACTTGGAGCAATTGTCCATCATAGTTTGTACTTGTTAAAAGCATACTTAATGTAAAAGCCAAAGAATTGTTATTTATATTGTACTAATTTATTCTATGTGACATATGATGGTACTAATTAGCTTCTTCTTTTTTGTCTGTCACCTCACACCTTGTATCTCTTTTTTTGTATTTATATGTGTAGTCAAAACGTTCTGATCTCATAAATTTCTGACAACTCACAAAATAGCTTACATCACTGGGAGGTATGCCAACCAGTGTGGCTCTGCCTGCCACCCCTCCAATGGCTGGTGCAACAACTCCCAGCACATCTGGGACCCAAACTAGCAGTACTGTCTCTACAGCCCCTGTACTACCTGATCCCTCCAAATCAGGTAGCATTACTGTGGCAGCTGTTGCAGTGGTACCCTCTGGGAGTATTTGTGGAAGTAGTTATTTTGTCACCCACCAGAAGATGCCAGGCATGGTGCATGAGGTTGTGGAAAGCACCAGTGGTGCACACTTCAGCCGTATGAAGAATATGCTCACCAAAATGTTTGACAAACAAAAATTTCAAGTACTCCAACAGAAAGCTGAGGAGGGGAGTGGTGATGGCAGTTCTGAGGGTGAGGACTAGATTCTTATGGTGTCCGTGTTTGACTGGCATAGGTATCAGATGTCCCCTCCCTATCTCTCCCAGCCTGTGTACCTCACCATCCCTGTCTCTTGTTTGCTATGTTTGTCTGCAGCCTCTTCCTCACCTACCCTACTTACCTGACCCTGACATACCTACTTCCATTACCCAGCATTCCTCTCTTACAAAAGTAAAAACAGAAAAATGGGCACCTGTCCCAAAATAAAATATCATCCCATATATACATCTCCGCTTTGAACATATGTCTTCACAACACACTTGTTTTGGTCCAGTTGGCTATACAATATTACTGGGTTGTTGTCACCCACCTTTGTTGAGGTGACAGTCCAAATTCATCCAATATTCTATCCATGTTCATTTTACACTGCTGAAGAAGTGGATAGCTATGGTTCTTTCCTAATTTACTCCTCCACTTTTCTATATTGTTTTCCCTTTGTTCTTCCCCCTGCTTGCCCCACATTTCACCAGTTTCCTATCTACCCATTTTCACACATTTTATCTAGCTAAAAAATAGAATCACACACCACAGACATAAATAAGAAATCCCTAATGAAGACCTTCACTTTTTGTCCTCTGTGTTTTTGCAAAGTTTGACATTGTGCACCAATGCAGAGCAATAGTGCATGGCTCTTTACATCTTGTGGCATGGTGTGGTTACCTCCGCATAATGCTGCTTAAACCTGCTTCACTAAGGAAACACAGAGTTAAAGTAGAACAAAGGCATGCATATGAAAAATGTCATATAAAATATTTATTTAGACCGATGACATAAATATGTAACTCCATATGTGTACTGCTGACATACATCACCTGAGAACTGTTTGTTTTAATACAGTACTTCACTGTAGTCATTTCCTCTCACATTTCCAATAATTATCAAATGCAATTATTAATTACATCATGAATACATATGTAAAAAAATAGAGTTGGATTCGAATCCTATAACATCTGTGCTCAAAATAATAACTCACTGCTATCACACCTGCTGCCACAGAGTCATCTAGTCAGCTGCTATTTTTCTTCCACTCAGTACTGTCTAAAGAGCTGACAGCCACTCCTCTCCGCTTAGCATGTTTGAGTGGAGGAAAATGAACCAATAGAACTCTAATAATTTTCTCAATGAGGCAGATGCCTGCATTTGCTCATCACTTAATGATGTGCAAATGGGAAAAGCAGCATAGACTTTTTAAGGCTATACAATTTATGACACAATTCTGATATGAACTAGTTCTGAACAACATAGTATCTGTTAGCTGTGTCTAGCACAGCCAGTATGGATAAGTACTTCTCAGCTTCCAATAGGAACCCTTAAGTGTGTATCGCACTTGCGCAAACACTTTGCCATCGATTGCCCAAACCAGCTGCTCAGCGTGCATTATGGAAATTGCTTAATAGCATTTATTACTTATGTTTACTACCAAGTTACTCTTCATCCCATTAAAATCCATGTAAAACACAACCAAAGGGAAGGTACTTTTTAATGACTGAACACATATTTATACTCAGTCATGTGTTACCTGCACCCATTCACTTGAAAGTTAGTATGTCAGTACTTGTTCCCAAATGTCAACCACACTATAGAAATAAATAGCAAAACTGCATTGTTACATACTATGTACACCTTTATAATAACAATAAACATTTAGATAGTTTTATACTTGTATTAATGTGGACAGAAAATCTTCACTAATGTGAACACACAAATATGATCACAAAAAATGTGTGTCTGTATGTGACAATTTAAGTGTATAATGTACACAACATACTAGGAAACAGGTGCATATGTCTCATTTCTGCTATATGCATTCCTGACAGCTCTTTGCATCTAGTTTGGCAAACTGTCTCTTAAAGTATACTTGCACATTGGAAACACAACAAGAAATAGTACATCCACCCTTTGCACACCACTCTCATAACAGGATATGTTAACCACATCCTATAATGATGATGGCATCATCTATAAAGACCAGTATGAAAAGGCAAAAACATACTTCAGGAGTGTTGCAATCATTAAATACTATGTTTTGCAGATGGGACCAAAATATTTACGTGTGTTAAACTAGCACAGCAGCCACATTATTTGTGTTTCTCTGTGTATGTGTAAGTGCGTGTCCATAGTTAGAGGTACATCAGTCTATATTCTACTATCCTCAAATCGATCCCATGCAGAACATATCTTGCCAGTCATACATGACTATCTAGTCATTTTGTGCAGGCCTCACATCTTCTCGCAAACATACAATTCAAGATGTCATCCACTACACATTGTCCAGCAGCAGTATAAAGCTCAGACTTGTGTTGTGGCACTTGTATTAAGTACTTAATTCTCTAGCTAGTATACCTAGTTAGGTGGGGTTCTAATCTCACTGCATTCAACTGGTATGTGCATGTGTGTGTTCAGAAAAGCATACCTGTGCATCCTACTGTTAGCAATACAGTCCCATGGAGTACAAATATTTTGACAGTCGTACATGCCTACACATCCATGTCATACAGACCTCCAAACATTTTCTAGCAAACATCCATTGAGGATGTCATCCACTATCAAATGTCCAGCAGCACTCTAAAAGTCAGACTTGTGCCATGGCACTTCTAAGTACTGAGTTTTCTAGCTGGTGTAGTCAGTTAGGCAGGAGTTCTAATCTCACTGCAATCGACTGGTTATGTATGTGTAGTCAGAAGAGTGTAAGTGGGTATTCTACTGTCAGCAATCCAGTCTTATGGATAGCAAATAATTTTGACAGTTGTACATGGCTAATCAGCAATTTCATACAGTCCTCCCAACATCTTCTCTCAAACAACCGATGAGGATGTCATCCACTATAAATTTTCTAGCAGCATTGAAAAAGTCAGACTTGTGCTGTGTCACTTTTTGTTAAGTACTGTGCTCTATAAATAGTTAGGTAGGTGTTCTGCTCAGACTACAGTCAACTTGTCTGTGTGTCTGCATTAACTTGGTTGACAATCAAGAGTCCATTTTAGCGCAGCATGTGAGGCACTCATACAACCATCTTCTTCTCATCAGATACTGCAGATGTAATCAGCTATAAAGTGTTGTCTAATATTATAAAAGCCAGACTTGTGCTGTGATGCTTGCATTAAGCACTGTGCTCTGTAAATAGTTAGGTAGGGGTTCTGCTCTCACTGGGGCCAGTTGGTTTGTGTGTGCATCCAACAATTAGTATTGTGACAATTTTAGAATGCTATGCAAGTCCAAAGCTATGTCAGACACTCCGCAGAACATCTTCTTGTAACATACACTGATGTTGTCATCATGTATAACATGCACTCTGACAGTGCTCAAAGCAAACCTGTGCTTTGGCAGTAACATTTTACTGTGTTTTCAAACTGCTTTACATAGACATATAGGTGTTCTATTCTGATAACAGGCAACTTGAGTGTGTATACCTCCAAATATTACTTTTGAGGCAATTTTGCACAGAGATGTGACTTCACATCCATATCAGACACTCCCTCCCAACATGTTCTTCTCAGATGATGCTTCTATGAGGCTATCATAATCCATAAAGTGCAACATGACGGTGTTAAAATCAGACATAGGTGATGGTGCTAGTGTTACAGTGCATGATATTTATCTTTTATACCTTTACAGGTGTGAAGTTTAAATCAGGCCCAGTCTATTGCTGTGTGTGTGGTTGGTAGTACATTATGGTCATTGTATGATCTTTGGAATCACCCTTCATTTCACCTCTCTATGGCAGTGCAACTGGACTAAGGATGTAATTTGTATAACCTGAACCCCTCATCTTCCTCTTCCCACCCAGACTTTTTCCTTTCTTGCACTATATATCACAGCCCATGTTCTCTTCTGCTCTGAAAGACATTCCTTCTACATCTACTCAAAAGTAATACTATACCTTTAGTTGCTCTCACCTCCAGCCTTTGTTTCTATATTCCTACCTTTCTCTTATAGTTTAACATTAACCTTCTGACATCTGGCTTAAACAAACTACCTAGATAGTAATATCTCACATCTTTGTAGATTTTACACCTAGCTCTTCTTATCACAAACTGGACCTACTGCAAAATGCATTGGTATGAGCCATGATCTACCTCTACAAGGACTGGTCTTGTATTGACCTATTGTATGTTCTGATAGGAGTGTTTATTACTCCAAATATTTATTATCACTGAATGTTACTGTACTGAATTTGTACTATGCTGCTCATATATAATGTATTGCTTTATAGTGCATGTATAATATTGTGATATATGAGTCTATGTATGTTCTATGTGTTTAGTTATACTATGTCTGGAGCTTTCCTCCCGAGGCCTCCACTGAAAACGGGCTCTCCTTGGTTCCGTGGACTATCCTGGTAAACAAATGCAAATAAATAAATAAATTCACTACCACTTAGGAAAACCTGTAACGTAGCCCTATGCATCTGCCATCATCTTTTTCCCTCTGGCCACATGGCATCCTTCCTGCAGGTGAGTGCAGGATATCCTCATCTCAAAAATGCATACACACATCATGAAGCAGAATCTTTCCATCAGCCTCTGCAAACCATCTCCTGACCACTGTATGTGTGATTGCTAATTCAGTCATGGTGTGGTATGCCGCATGTCCAATATGGATAGGAGCAGTATGTAATGCAATTCAACAACTGCACACATATGCACAACAATCTTAATATCTTCCATCATATAGATATAGGGAGCTTGTTTTAAATGGTATAATAAATGTTAGGATTTATATGATGCTGGCCATTACCTTAATGTCCTATGATTCTATGAAAATTTGACATGTCAATTTTGCTGTCACTGACATGTGCTATATTGTGGTGTGGATGTACAGTATGGTTACAAAAGTGCATTGCAATCTGTGATGTGAGCTAATGTATTGATGGCCACTGTTGCCATTTCATTACATGCTCCTTCTATAACAGCTGTAGCAATATGCCTCCTGAGAACTGTTGACATGGTATGATACACTGTTATGTGTATCGTTTGGTTATTAGAACATGTGTTGCTGTAGAGGAGCAGATCAACCTTCTACACATTTCACATTCAGCCATCACAGTGACACTTGCAGTATGGCACAGGTGTACATGTTTTTACCCCCCATCATTAAATGTTCTGTGACACACATCAATATAAATTCATACATTCATACAGATGACATGGGCACATGTCTTGTTTCATCCACATGTTGTAATGCTGTGATATACACACAAATATCACACTGTGATTCAAATGCAGCCTTCTAGAATTCATTGTATCTGCAGTTGTGTTGCTATTCCCAAGGATTATTGAGGTGGTCAGCAACACCATTGTGTGACTAATAGCATTTCTGCATGAGTCACAAACACCTGATTTGTAATGCGTGCTTATATGGCATCAGGATGCTCAAACACAGCTTTCCCATGAAATAAATATAGGCAAATGTTGTGCAATTGATGCAATTACGTGACACTGGTACAGTTGAATGACTGTGTGAACAGTACCAGTGTGTGGAATGTGATGCATGACCAATGTTGTATTTGGAAGCGTTTTCACAAATCATTTATTTCAAACTATGAAATGTTAAGGGGGAATACACAATTAAGCATAGATCTGTTTGTGGATGCCACCAGCCATACTCAACCAGAGAAAAGAGACAATCTGCTAGCTGACAGTTTGTCTCACACTTCACCCCCCTGTCACTGCTGGCCATCAGCCAAAGTATACATGCAAACATTACTCAGGTTATCTTTTCAGGAGGGTAACTCATCTGTGCACTCTCTATGGCTAATAACACAGAATAAATGTGCCCTGGCAACATCACAAGTTACCTTTAGTGTGACTTAAAACCTGACCTACCAGACACAGTTGAATCCCTACTTCAACACAGCCTCCACACAGCCTATGTTCTCATAGAAGGGTATACAACAGTCATCCTTCTGACCGAGGGGACCATCACCTGATGCACGGAGTTATATACCCATACCCTGACTCTCATCATCTGTGAGGCAGACCAGCAAATCATCATGGACCTTCTCAAAAAGGACACACGTAAGCTACCAACTGTGTACCAAACACATGTGTGTTAAAGCTACATCATGTCTGTTACATCTGTTTGATGTCTTCATGAAGATCACCAGGGGCATGTATGAGGAAAACACTATCATCCTGCATAACTTGACCTGGCCAAGGCATTTGATACAAATCCATACTCTGGAATTCTCTCAAGTGGGCATAAACACCTGTGTCAACAAATAGATAAAGAAATGGATCACATACATGACAGATAATGTCCAAGTGTGTGAAGTCACCTCTATCTAGAGTCCAGTGACTAGGTCCATAACTCAAGATTCTGTACTTGGCCTTTTCCTGTTCAGTATTTAAGTCTCAGAAGTCAAGACTAACATGCACATCCTTTGTCGAACCAGCTTTATGAAGGACTGTAAACTGTGGACGATCATTGAATCCAAGATTTGTATTAGTATAATGCAGACAGCATTAACACATGCAAAGGCTCATTGCCAGAGCTATGGGGAAACAGTAGAAAAACAGAAATCAAGGGGGATTAGTTCCTTTATAAAACCAAATATATAGTCTAATTACAATATAGACAGCATATCCATATGAGCAGACCAAGTGGTCTGTGACCTGTGTACTCAGGTAGATGTTATGCAGAACATCAACTAGCATGTGACCACAGTGATGACTAATCCCTTGTATGCAGCACAATTCCTGAGTAAGTGCAGGACATCCACATCAAAGGGCATTATAGTCCCATTGTCCTCAGACCTCATCACACCAGTAGTTGAGTACACTGCACTTTTTTGTATGTCCCTTCCAACAAATCTTCTAGGGCTGATTTACTCAAGTGTATCACTTTTTAAACAGTGAGCTCCCACACATTTCTTCGGCCATGCCTAAGAATTTATTTTCGGTGTATAACCTTTAGAAGGTGTCAGTGTAGAGCTCCCCTCAAGGTGTTATACAAGATGCATGTTTGATACGTGTTCCTGTGATGCACTCAGTAAATACACAACTGATTGACAACATTGATGGCATGGTTTACATCCATGAAAGTATGGATTGTGGCAAATATATGCCATGCAAACCTGTCAAGTAGCCAGGGCTGCTCATAATTTAAACTACAGGCATAACAATGTCTCTCTCTTAACACCTCCGAAGGTGTGCTTGCTTCCCCTTATACATTACTGACAAATCATGACAGTTGTACAAGTGTGTTCTTGAAGAACCATGTATTAACAACTCACAATCACATACTTTATGTCAATGACACAGATTAGTGGTGGTATTATTCTGATATTGTCCATGATTGTGCATGCTTCTGTCTACTGTTGTGCGTGAGCCTGTTGCTGTGTGTCCCCCTTGGTTGAGACCTATGCTGACATTGCATTCATATTCCAGCAAATCATTTTACACTCCTTCACAATATGTAAATAACCCCTAGTGTATATACCATCTTTGATAAATGGTTCTCTTCAGTGATCATGTTAGGATGCTTATATCACAACAAATCTTCTCCATTAAGAGTTACATAACATGCAATAACTGTGTGATAATATGACTATACCCACACAGGAGGTGTAAACATCAGTAGGTACTGTATCATGTAGATATGTGATTACTCTTCATGTTACAATGTCTTGTCGTGGTGTTAAGTACATTGACATGCCCTCATCTCCTTTTCTTCTTCCCGTGTCATTTCTAAAATTCATATGTGCGACTCTTTCTAATACACACACTTCCTCAGAATAATCATTTATAATGCAGTCTATGTACCCTTGCTGATCACTGCCAAACCTTTTATTCAGTACGCCTACAACAAGTTTGCATACTACTCTGCACTGACTCCACTTTTTGTTTAATGTGTTAGAACTTATATACATTGCTTTATATTAAGCCCTGGTAGTCATTGTTGCTGTCTGC
This sequence comes from Protopterus annectens, assembly GCF_019279795.1. NCBI lineage: Eukaryota > Metazoa > Chordata > Ceratodontiformes > Protopteridae > Protopterus > Protopterus annectens. The sequence continues at coordinate 857,245,600 of NC_056734.1, forward strand.
ACAATTCTGCAAAACTATATTGCCTGTAGGTAAACTGGTTTGCATGTCTGCAGGTGTTTGTACTGCTTTGAATGGTTTCCTGCCCAGCACCTCTTTTTCTGGCCACAAAATCGTGCTTGTATTCATGTAAGCCAGATGCTCAGCATGCATATGCAATTAGCACTGCTGCTCATCACGCTAACATGTAAACTCCATGTAGGTTGCGTGCTAAGCAGTTTACTGAATCCCTGGGCTTGTCTAAATGTAAAGGGGTCTATTCTGAAAAATATTGTTAAACACTATGGATGTATTCATGAGTATATCAATGAGAATTAAGTTATGATATAATGCAATGCTTAGTAACACATTTGTCTTACCAGGTCACATGTGGAGATCCCTGCATGATGTAAATAACAAACTTTGGTGAGGAGAAACAGCAATACCATTATTCAACCACTGCAGAAACATTCGTTAGAGGAAGGAACTACAAAGAACATATAGTGGATAATACCCATTAGATCATAATTTATTTTAATTGTTAGTCAGTGTGAGAGAAGACAAGTTGAATACAATTAGCAAACTTCCTTGTGGATTAAAACAATTTATGTAGCTTCAACTGGAGTGGACACATAAGCAATTTTTGCTCTTGTTGCATTGTATTGTAAGCAGTCTTAATGTATATAGTAAAAATAAAAATAAAAATACAATTAAACTTGAGCATAGACATGAATATGTATGTATGCACAAGCACACGCACACACACACAAACACACTCTCAGACACACACACACACACACACACACACACACACACACACACACACACACACACACACACACACACACACACACACAAATCACAAGTGGAGTGAAAGTTTTGCTATGAAACATCATGCTGTGTTGTTTTCTTGTAGCATTCATAATGATGTGGCTCTTTTCTGAGCAGTAGTAATTGCAGTTTAGTAGGATAACAAATGCATACATTTCTGTTGTGTAGCTCATATTTATACCATCTTTCAAAGATCTTCCCATACTAAGACACTTTCAGCATTTCCTTCCTTTCTTCCACTATTACGTGAAAATTGTAAGTCTTAATAGATGTTAAGTTAATAATTTCAAATAACTCTTTACTCTACCCATTGACTGATGCTTTGGCATAATAACTCAATCTGCCGTGTCTTCCTTCTTAAATATTAATTTCTTTTAATGTATGATAGACAGAGAAAGAGACAGAGAGAATGTGTGAGAGTGAGAGAGACAGAAAGAGACAACACTGCTACCAAAAAGTAAGACAGTTTAAGTCACTATATTATCTAGCTAAGTGCTCGATTATAGAACAGATGACACAAGAACAGGGAGTGCTCTGTAACAATGAAATTGAGTCTCTAATGAAGTGACTAGAAAAAAGAAAGAAATTAACACTGCAAAATACTATTAGACTGGGAATTCATACACAGAACAATATAGATGAAATACAGAAATAAATGAAGCAGATGAGTAGGTGGGTGACAGGTTAACACCAGTAAATAAACTATGCAAACGTCTCATCTGTTCCAGCCTCATCTGTGAATTTATCAGCTTCACAGCTCATACAGTCGACACTTTTCTGTAAACCAAAAATTGTATCACTCATTAACATTTTGAAAGGGCATGAATCATGAAGCAAATGAAGTGCAATCTACTGCTAATGAACTTACACTTATGAGAGATGAACAAAGCTCTGTAGGTGGATATTAAACAGCAGGAAGTATATATCAATTCATTACTAACTAAAAGGAATGCATAAGACTTATTACTGTTTCTGTGTGATTGCTGTTTTGCCAGTATATCATGCGCCAGTTGTGTTGTTCCGGTTTGTGTAGGTGCATTCAATGAAATATATCAGCCAAACACAGAAGTGCTAGTATACTATAGAAAAAACAAAAAAACAATGTACACCAAGATAGATAAGGGTACAGAGGTGAGCTCAATTTTCAATAGCTTTGACTCACAACAGAGAACTGATAAAATATTTGGTGTGTAAAATACTATTGTCTCAAGATAAAGGATGATGTGTATGTAAGCTACAAGTAATATTAATAACAACAACGTCCATTTGTTATTTAATGTCTAATTAAGTGCCTTGCACATGGTCACACAATAGGCAAATGATCTATAAGGGAATCAAACCCTGTACCACTGGAACTAGAACATATAGTTTTAATGGTCTGTACCAACTGCCATACAAGCATGCATGGGTTGTACCAGCATCTGTAGGTGTATTCAGTGAAAGCTAGGCAAACCAAGAAGTGTCCATATAGAAAATTTGTGGGATAAGATGTGATTTCTTCCAAATGAAGATCAAATGAGCACGGAACATTCACATTCAATGATGTATGAGCTGTGTAACAAAGAAAAGGCATATGAATATGTAGATGCTTATGGAAAAGATTGAGAAAGAGAAGGCAGCAGTTGGGAATATGGGGGAAGTAGCTACATGAGGACATCTGGAACCTTGCAAGAATTAACTAGGCTAAATGTCATTCTTTGCCTGTTTTGCATATATATTTTTGCATCTGGGGACCCACTAAAAGTTAATTATGTGGAACATAAAGCAAATAAATGTCACTAAATAAAAAAAACAACAAAAACAGATTACTATAGTGTTTTTTGATTTGCTGGGGGTAGGACAATTAAATACACTGCTTACATATCCCTCCTTCAAATGTGATTTCATCAGAATCAAACACATACCTCAAGAGACTGCTCTTTAAGGTCCTTTAGGCCTCATATTCAGGAGCAGCAGGCATTCCAAGGAAATGATCAGCTGGACAGCATAAATAAGATACAGTATATTCCTTGGGTAGATTGTCTCTCAACTACATTATGTAGCTGAGCTGATATAGTGCATCTTTACAATGGCTTAGCATTTTAGTTGCCCATAGCAGAAACCATAGTGGACACAGACATGTTGACCAGGAAGTCTGAGAAACTCATGCTTGCATTGTACTGTAGCTAAAGTTGCTTTAAATAAGCCCTGTTTTCCTAAAGAGAAGAACAATAAGGTACATAGATGAATGTTCCAGTGCAAACATCAAAACATAGACCATATAGAGCTTCATTAACGGAAACATTAAGAAGATCCTTTTATTCAAGCTCATAGAAACTTGCAATAATAATAATAATAATAATAATTATTATTATTATTATTATTATTATTACTACTATCATTATTATTCATTTGACAGTTGATTTAGTAAAATCAGAGCTACTTTTGCCAATATACTGGTAACTGAATTATAAAATTGGTGTGGCCTAGGAATTCATGCACACCTCCAATGAACTAAGTTCATTTATTATCTCAGACACTTGAGGGGCGGTGAGGTGAAGGGGTGGCTGACTAGCAAATTACAGTCTCCATCTTTTGAAGGCTAGGCCATGAACCTCATGCAAAAACGTTATCCCTGCCATGATCAGGGAGACTAAAATAGACAATTTCTTTTTTATCACTACTTCACTTGCAAATGTCCAGATAGGGGGAAATGCAGAAGGGTGCATGCACACCCTTCCTTTGCAAATTCAATGCACTCCTGCTTCTTCACATCAAAGGACATACCAAATGCTCTGTACTACCTACTGTAGCAAAATACTGTAAGCATAGCATAAAGTTGATACCCCTGTAGGCACTGGTATGAGGCTAGAGCCAGTATTCAGATGTGTAGGGGAACAAAGATAAAATCCTGATTTAATTGACAAAACTCACAGAGCAATAGCTTGCTTCATTCATGAGGCAAGCACAAACTGGATTAACTGCAATAAAACATACAATCACACTATGTACATACACACACACTCACATGTACACACACACACCCACGTGCATACACACACTCACATGCACATGCAGACAAACATACAAAGTGATTAGAAGTATCATCAGTCAGTGTGTACCTTCGATAGTGTTAACTGGGTTAATTTTAATATTATAAGAATTATTAGAGAAGGTTAATATGTGCATGTGAGCTATGCATTAAGCACTACCAATATATAATAATTCTGATAATACTTAGCTGTAGACCACAAATGAAAATAGAGCAAGTGCTGCAACACAGTTTTAAATTTGTGGTTTTCTACAAATCACTGAGGACTGAAGTCTCTAAATAATGGCATACGTTTGTGTTTCAGACTTTATATCTTTAAGAAAATGCATGCCAACGCAAACCCTACTGTTCTGGCAAATTTTTACATCTTTGACCCCTCCCCTCATCATTTTTAGGCTTTGCCCAGATTTCTTGCACTGAAAGGTTGAGAAGTATGGCAGGACACCCCTTCAGCTGGCTCTTCCATTGCAGCAAAAAAAAAAAATCACTCTAATAGCCCAATCGCTACATTATACATGGTCTTTTGGTCTTTTTAATGATGTCAAACTCTACTTTTGTCAAACAAGCAACATTAAGTTGTAAACAAACATGTAATGGCATTGCAGTTTAGTTTATCTGTCATTACAATCACCTGTCCTAGTTTTAGATGATTATACAGTGATTTAGTTTACTTTCACTTCTGACACATTTTTTTTCAATTTCCCTCATAATTCTTTTTCTGTTGTCTTTACAAAAAACCTCCATTATTAATTAATATTCATAGAAAAAATTTCTATTACAAAATACATATTTTAACAGCAAATAACATAAGCAATATAAGCAATACAGAAAAAATATGCACATATACATACTAATAATATCCCTGGCTATGTTCTACATGAATTACAAAGTGAACTGGCACCACACCTGAGTACCCTGTTCAATCACAGCTTCATTTCAGGTTTTGTTCTTACCGAATGGCACACTGCTATGGTCATCCCACTCCACAAACAGGGAGCAACTACAGACCCTGGGAACTACCGCCCCATTAGCCTGACGGGTCTGATATGTAAGGCTAAGGAGCGCATCATCATGGACCTTATAAATAAGGACATAGGGAATCTCCAAACCCTGGACCCCATGCAGTTTGGGTTGTGAAAGGTAGATCATGCCTGCTCAACCTGATAGACTTCTTCGAGTCTATTACCAGAGCTGTGGATGAGGGCAAGGTAGTTCACACAGCCTACCTAGATCTTGCCAAGGCCTTCGACATCATCCATCACTCAGAAATCATAGATAGACTCACTAAACTAGGCATAAACCCTATATCATAAGATGGTTGCCAACTGGCTCACTGATAGAACCCACACTGTAAAAGTAGCGGACTCCAAATCTGACTAAAGACCAGTTACAAGTGGTGTCCCACAGAGATCAGTCCTAGGTCTTCTCCTGTTTGGCATCTACTTCTCTGAAGTTCAAGCCAACACAAAGGTACTCTGGCTGACCAAGTTCGCAGATGATTGCAAACTGGGAGCCATTATTGATTCTCCAGCTGATGTAGACATTCAACAAAAAGGCCTCCCTGACACCAGTGACTGGCGCCAGAACCATGACCTTAAGCTCTATGCCAAAAAGTGCATTATCATTCCCTTTGGGAAAAATTCAGTGCTCATGAACTATCACATAGGCAGTAGTCCACTAAACACCAAAGATGTGACAATAGACCTAGAGACACAGATTGATAGTCACCTCTCCTTTGATAACCACATTGCCACTGTAGTCAGAAAGTCCTTCTATGTGGCACATCTCATTACAAAATGTTTTTCATCCAGGAAGAAAAAGGTCATAATTCCTCTCTACTCGTCCCTCATTAGACCTATTATAGAATACAATGCATCATTTGGTATGTACCTCACTAGCAGCTACAACAACTGGAAAGGCCACAAAAATACCACATTAAGAGGATCTTAGGCCTTAGACAGATGCCCTATATGGACAGAATCAAAAACCTCCAGCTATACTCTGTCTCTTATTGCCTACTTAGAGGCGATCTCTGCTTGACCTACAAAGCCATGTCTGACACAGAGCTACTAGATATGCTACACCTAAAGAAATCCCAATCCCACCGTACCACATGCTCTAGGGACCTAAACCTCATTACCACAATAAACAGAGCAGGCTGGAGAGACAGGTTCCTAATCCAGAGACTTCCCATACTCTGGAACAAACTTCCAATTCACGTCAAGCAGAGCACTTCACTGGCCCTCTTTAAGAGAAATCTTGACGAGTGGATGGGCAATAGGAAGTTCACCCCAGGGATCACTTCAATGGCCTTGCTTTACAGGGGCACTGGGAACTAACTTTGGGCGTTATGATGCCAGGTAATCTTCTTGGACTAGGCTTATATAGGTTCCAGGGCCTTTAGCCTAGTACACACCTATGAACCTATAAACCTATGAACCAGTGAGCATAATGATATGCTGGATGGTGTTTTTCAGCTTACATTCTACCCTGCCAGACCGGTTAACCATAGTTTAAAAAAAGATGACACTTTTACAGATTCCTGCATGGTTCAATGATTGTTTTCCATTTCATACAATACTTCTGCAATAAAAGTTAGATGTAATACCTATAGCTACACTACCTCATGACATAACTCCAGGTCAGGAACTTTCGAGTCTCCTGGTTTTTTAGGTATAGTAACTTACTTTAAGCCCCTCAAGCCACAGTAGACTGATTGTTATTCCATGTGTGACCAATATAATATTCTTAACTAACTTTATGAAACTGACTGGTACCTCTGCCACCAATGCCTGAATCGCATATACTAACAAATATAACAGATACAACTTCACTGGTTGCACACTTTGGTCCAATTTCAAACCTATCATCTTTCGTCTTTGAATATCATCCTTCAGCCTATCCTCAGCTTGTCATATGTCCTTGAACTAGACCTCTGTAACATGCTCCTCATTCATATTTTTATTTACTTAATATATTCCTACTTCATATTTCATCTGCAAAGTTTTTGATGGAAAAAATAGACTGCAGTGGTGCAGTGGTTTGCATTGTCACTTCACAACAAGAGGTTCTCTAGTTTGGTTCTCGGCTGGGGTGCTTTCTGTGTAGAATCTGCATGTCCTTCCTGTGGTTGTGTGGGTTTCTTCCAGGTGCTCTGGTTTCCTCCCTTTTTACAAAGACATGTGTCTGGAGTATTTCTCCGTGGGCCTCTGCTGAAACTTAACTCATTCCAAGTTGGACTTTCCTGATAAATAAATATAGTTAAATTGTCACTGTCAGCATTTTCATTTTATTCACCTCATAACTAAATACCAAATGGATCCAATATATAGAATACAAATTCTTCCCACAAGATGTCAGATAAATTAGTGAATAAGCCCCAAATAGTTATTCTGATCTTCTCAAGACCTGATGCTTAAATCAGCATGTAATCTACAAATAGTGATAATTTAAAGTCCTCATCCTGTAGTTTATATATTTCCAGGTCTGATTCTTTCATTAATGCAGCTGAGGGATACAAATTTAAGAAAACATAATGGCAGTAAAGAACACCCTTATCTTGTATAGTTTATTAATATTTGTTAAGTGGATATGTGGGTTGGCCAGTTGATCCTTTTCAGACATGACTTGGTCTCAAGGGTGATACATAAACCAGCAAATAAATACATGAAACTATACAAGTGATAAGCAGAAGATAACATCCAAGACAAAGAAGTTAGACAAAATAAGGAGTATAACAGGAGCTAATGCATTCATAATAGAAGCAATTAATTTAATTACAAACAAAGGTTATTCTGAATGCTTTCCATTATCAGAGATTCAGTTTCAAGGAGTAATTATTAATCAAGTACTCTCCATAAGTATGAAACATACCTAAGGATTATATAGTACCAGTCATGTTCTTGGTAACATGAACACTTAGTTTCATTAAGTCAATGTTCCCTATGTCCAGCGGTAAAACTAGTGAGTGTCTATAAATATCTTATGTCAGATGGCTCCAGTTAGCTAGTCTCAGCCAAGTCACAGGCTTTCTTCCCATGCTTGTTTTAAATATTGGTCTTAGCAGGGATATAGCTTTCTCTTGGTTATCCCTAGGCAAGTAAAACTGATCTCACAACACATAATTTTAGACAAGGTTTTGCTAAGAAGAAGTGTGACCATCTTTTGTATGAGTTACCAGTTAAAGCTTTTCAGTAGGTCACTGTTGTGGGAATGTGGGCCAGCTGGCTAAGGCACTCTGCATACTTTATTCTCAGCCACTTACCATCTGGGCTTACTTGTACCAGACTGGAGTGTTGACAGAGGCAGCCCGTGTTTAAATTTGGTTATGAGAATGCTTCTTGTAACTGCTCAATGGGTGCTATTAGGTGTGCAGTTTTACAGCTTAGTTTAAGCTTGATTAATATCTTATTGGTAACTTTTTTATTATGCTATATAAAGGTTAAGAATGGATCATATATTAGTCACAGATATTTTTGTTTGGTGCAGTTTGTCAACATTGTTTCTCATATTGTCTCTTAATATTTATTGTGTATAGATAGGACAGTTTTTGGGTTGAGTCAGACATCATAACATAATTTGTGTGGGTTGATTAGCAATCAATTATTTTGGGTTCATGTGCAATCAAATGAAGCTATTTAGCAATGTATGTTATATATCTACTGTACATTGCACAAATTCAAGAAGAAGGATATTTGCATAGATGATTATACTGAGTGTGTGGAGGCTGGGAGTGATATTAATGAATAATGAAAAAAGCAAGTGATTTGTAATCTTGTGGAATACAAATACATAGGGAGACTGTATTCAATATTGTCTTTCTTACATATATGTATGTCCTTTCTTCTAGGCTGCTTTGAACCATTTCCGTGTACTACTGCCAAAATTGAATTCATTGAATTTCTTTAGTAGCAGGCCATGACTGACAGTCTCAAATGGTCTATTTATACACACACACAAAAAAATGCTAGTAAATAGGCTGTCATTAAAATTAGAATATATGTTAAGAGTTTTTTTTGGAAATATCTGTTATTTTGCTAAAAGCATTACTGAATCCATTTTATTCATCATATAGCAGTTTGTATTTGTTTATATACCTCCCTCTATCTGTTGTTAAAGATAATGACATGCTCAGCATGTATGTCAGTTCTAGCTTTTGGTCAACATCATATTGCCTTCAAAACACTCAAAACAACTGTGGGAAAGCTAAAGGCCAATACTATATATATATATATATATATATATATATATATCTGTGTGTGTCCGTGTGTGTGTGTCTGTGTAGTAGCTTAATATCCATTATCTGGTTTTACATTTTCATTAAACTAACAATATCATTCATATTTTCTGGCCTCCCAGAAAGGAAGATGGCAGTCCTTAAGCCATATAACCTTTTATTAATTCATCATGTTTACTTTTTTTTAATATATTCTCTGCAATGTTGCTGCCAATGTTCTTATTTTCTGAAACCTGTAAGCCTTTTATTTTTATTTTTGTTTATTTTATTTACTATTTGTTGACCGGGACTTTCAGAGTGGCTATGATCCTCAATTTCCATTGAGTACGTTCACATTTCACAATCTCTTATTTGTTGAATGCTATATCCTACATAAATATTTAACACGTACATTCCAGCTCAAATACAAATGAATAAAAAACTGTGAAACAAACTATATGCAAAATGTGGCAATTCTCTGAAAAGCTTAACACTTGGTATATACCAAGCTTTACAGGGATGCTTTGGCTGCACAGTAATAAAAAAAAATGCAATTAGTAGGTATTGCACTGTATTTTAAGTTCTCCCTTGATACCCCCTTTAATGACATCATTGGAGTTTTAATTCTTAAACACTGAATCATTAACTTGGTATTTTGTTTTAATTTCTAGTTTACCTCTATCCTTAAACCCACTATACAAATTCAGCCTCTAAGCAGCTGACCATATATGTGATAAGCGATTCTCTCACCCATTCACTTCTACATTGCTATGAAGCAAACTTCAACTTACAGTTCACATCACAGTCATAGAGAGGCTTCTTCCCACAGCTCAGGTAAGATGAGGCCAAGTTCAATCCAAAGTGCAATCATTATGAGACAAAAGACAACATCTCTTGATATTCGGTGTTCTTATGCAAGCTGATGTCCATGTTTTGATTATGCTACATAAAGGTTTTGAAATGTCCTTGATCTTCACCCTCTGCTGCTCTCTGAAGTTGTTTCAACTTATTCCATAACGTGTTGCACTTTTTTGACATAGATTGATTCTAGCCTTTCCATAAATATATTAAAATCAGTTTGGAAGAAAACTAGAAATACAACCAGCTAGACAAAGTGAAACTTAATCTTCCACATTTTAAACTATCATAGTTACCACGGACTGCACCCTTCACTTTTTGAACAGAATGAGTCATCATGATAAAAATAAATAAATAAATAGACAAATAAAATTAAAAAAATGTCTCTTAACTCCCACTTCCTTGACATCATAACTGAGACAAAATATAGTCAAAAGTTAAATATTTCAGATCTCACAAGTGTAGGTCTGGGTTGTTTTATATTCACAGACAGTCGTAACCTATACAATTCATGATCCTAATCCTCTTTGATCTGCAGGGCATGCAAACTAGATAAACTTCTTAATTTTTCTTAAATATACAATAAACAATGCATTTATTCAATTCTCTCTGGTAACCAAATGATTAGAAATTTCTTTCTATAGGCTCAAACGTCTTTGTTTACCTGATTATTTTCAGTCCTTCTGCTTCATCCAGCAGAAGGTTATATTTTTCCTCTAAGTCCATGTTTTCCTTTCAAAACTCCTCAATGACAACAAAATCTGAAACTGTGACATCTACCATCTCTTACTTATGCAGATTTTCCTTTGTAATATAGCCTGTCAACCAATTTAGTCTCACTTTTAGATTTCTTCTTCACATCAGCAGACAGAGTCTCTGTTATTGTCACTTTAATAGCTGAATATTTGAGCTGTTTGGTTAGCTGTTATATACCTACATCAACTTTATTACAAGGTGAGATAAGTACAAACTTGCAGTGTTATAAGATAGTACTGTATTTTATTTTTCTGTTTATTTATTTGTTTCATTGAATATTGTGTTAAAGATAGTACTGCATTTTATCTTTCTCTTTATTTGTTTGCTTCACTGAATATCGTGATCTCTCTTCTCTCTGCAGTTAGTTTCTCCTGTTCTTGTTGTGGTATTAATCTTGGTAGGCTTTGGAATTGCTTGCCTCGACTATAAATTTGTGTTTGAACACTCCTCCTGGGTCCATCTGATTTGCTCACTCAACCGAGTACAGTGAGATCATATTTTGATTTCAGGCACTCCTACCAGTCCCATCTGTTTAGCTCTATCCCAGATCTATCCCAGTCTAGTGTCATTAGCTCATTCTACCTAACACAGAGAGAAGATTTGAGTAGGCCAACCCACTTAAGCCCTTAACCTTGAATTATCTTCTGTTTCTCCTTTCCTCCCTTTCTAGTTTATTTTGTGTTCTGACTGAGTGTGCTTCACAGCTGATAAGTATATTTTTTGGCACTTTTTAACTGGTCAGAGTTGAATTAAACAATAATTGAATTCAGTTCAGAATACAGTTTGAATAAATTGCTTTAATATTGCTACACACTCAAGTGTGCTAGCTTGTATTGCACTTGAATTATTTTTACTGCTGTTTTAGCTGCTTTTCTGTAAAAAAAATATACTAAGCTTGTTTCCTGCCTTTCCTGTAACTAGTCTCGTCCAGATACAGATTTGCTGTATCCAGGAAAGTTTGTAAGCTTTTGAGCCCCCCAAGCTTTTCTGTGTTGGAGGGAAGCCTTCTAGCTTATCAGTGGGAGTGGTAAGTACTAGGTAGCCTATCTACCACAAGAGGAGTGGTTTCTAGCCCAGAAATTGTAGTTTATGGGCTGTTTGGGCAGTTTTTTCATCTCTTTCAACTTTCTGGTCAAAAAGCCCATGTTGCGCTTGTTTCCCACCTTTCCTGTAACTGTAACCAGTCTAGTCCAGATACAGATTTGCTGTATCCAGGATTGTTTGTAAGCTTCTGAGAGGTGCCAGAGTCTGCTCTTCAATTTTTCCCTTAGATCTGGTATTCTCTCCTCTCCTGTACTTTTGCTAACTTATTAGTCTAGCACTTTACCATACCAGACTTCTTGTAGCAATTATTATAGCACACAAAAGTGCTACCAGCACTAAACGTTGCATAAGGAAACAGTTCCAGTACTTATTATTAATGCCCACCCCTCCAGGCATGGCTAAAGGTCAGTTCCCTGTGCTTTCTCCTGTTAACCTGGTGAACTTAGGCATCCTGAGGCAATGTAGCAACTGCCTCATGTACACCGACAACCCTCTCCTCTTACCTCCCAACACTCAGACTTGCGAGAGATGCACTTATATATCCAAATTGGAAGCCACACACTTTCCAGCCAAGACTGGAATAGCTGGTCAAAAGGTGAAGGTCAACACCTGCACCACACCACATGGAACATATAGCCCTCCAGAACACACACCAGCACCACCCTCACATAAAAACACAAACCACACACCCACCTTTTTAGAGGTTCTCAATAAAAATCTACCCAAACAGCAGAGACCTCAAAGGCAGAAATACACTCGACCACCACAACACAACACTAATCATGAGACACATAACTCTCCTAAATAATGTGCCACTCAACCAAAGCCCCTAAGGCAAAACAGCATGCCCAGAACACTAGTCATAGGTGACTAGATAGTGAGGCATACTGATGTCCCACTCACTAGGTTGAATAAGGAGAAAGTAACACAGCTGCCTGTCAGGTGCCAGGATCCACCATATAGCGGACACACTCAGGTCCCTCAACAATAGGTACAAATATGACTCTGGCATTGTACATGTAGGTGTTAATGAACTGAGACGTACCTCCCTCGACTACATGAAAAGAGACATGGAGGAGCTCTCGGATTATGTAGCCCAGGCGGGTGCAACCCTAGTCCTGAGCAGCATCCTACCATCACCCAGAATGATACCAGAGTACAAGCAGAACATGACTGATTTTAACAATTGTCTAAGTTTCTGGTGTCATTCTACGCGGATCCAGTATCTGTCTGCCTGAGATCACATGATTGACAGACCTCTATGCTTTGACAGAGATGGCCTTCATCTGTCACTCCTGGGCTTCCGGATACTGGCCAAGGCTCTTGCCACCTCTATAGTGCTTTTTTTAAACAGTGTTACAAAGACCAAATTACCACTGTTACAGATAGAAACAAATGCAATCTGAGGGTCATGCTGCTCAACTCTAGAAGTCTAAATTTCAAAATGCACTCGCTCGAAGCACTCCTTAAAATGGAGAACATCGACATTTGCGCTGTAACAGAGACCTGGTTTAAGGCAGCATTCCACAGCTTTCAGCCATAGATCGAAGCTCCAAAGGTGGTTGTGTTTCCATATTCACAAATGATGCACACACCCCCAGACTGGTAGCCCAACATAACACATCAGAGATACTTCAGGTGCAGCTAACATTGAGTAAGACAGCAATTCAGGTCATAGCCTGTTATAGGTCCCCAATCATGTCCCAAGACACTCACTCCATGTTCCTAAGCACCCTGGAAAATATTAGAGTTCAACCTAACACACTCATACTGGGTGACTTCATCTATCCCTCCATTAACTGGGAAAACTACTCATGTACCAATACACTTGCCCAAACGTTCCTGGAATTCATTAATTCCAATGCCCTGGACCAGCCCGTTCTTACTCCCACTAGAGGTAGTGACATCCTTGACCTGGTCATTAATAACATGGACGACTGTTGCTCTACACCAATAGCCAACTCCTGCCTGCTTAGATCTGACCACAAACTAATCACCTTGGAAATCCACATCCCTCCGCCCCACCCCCTGCAAAGGTAACCACCATGAAAAACTTCTCCAAAGCTAACTTTGGGCTCCTAAAAACAGAGGTGGCTAACTTAACGGCACTCATGCAAATGGAGAATAGTTGCATGACCACCGAATCATACACCAATGCACTGTGCAAACACAAACACAAATGCATGGATCTCGCCATACCCAGTACAACCAAGACACTCTCCTCCAAAAAAAAGGAAGGCAATCTGGTGCCCTCCTGCCATAAGCAAACTCTACAACAGAAGGAGGAAACAGATGCAGAATAGAGTGAAGTCCCAAGACTGGAAAAACTGCCTTATCAGCCTCAACAAAAAGTTGAGATCCCTCATCAAATACTCTAAAGCTAGCTATGAAAACAGAATTGCAGCATATAGTAAAGACAACCACAAGGTCTTCTATAGTTATGTAAAGAATCTCCATGGCAATACCCAGATTTGTTCTGAGCTACTGCACAATGGTACCTCCTATACCGAGCCAACAGATATTGCCAATATAATGATCAACAGATTCAGTGTCAACTTTACCTACCCCCCCCCCAAGGACCAATCTCAATACCAGTAGATTGCCAGGCACCCAGTATTACTGCTGCACAGGTTACAACTGCTCTATCCAAGGTCAAGACTACAGCTTCTATGGGACCTGACAATATCCCTGGGTGTGTTCTACATGAACTACAGAGTGAACTGGCACCTCACCTGTGTGCACTTTTCAATCACAGCCTCACCTCAGGCTTTGTCCCTACGGCATGGTGCACTGCTATAGTTATCCCTCTCTACAAAGGAGGAGCGACTACAGACCCTGGGAACTATCGCCCCATTAGCCTGACAAGTCTGATATGCAAAGTTATGGAACGGATCATCATGGACCTAATAAGCAAGGATATAAGGAATCTCCAAACTCTGGATCCCACACAGTTTGGTTTTGTGAAATGTAGATCATGCCTGCTCAACTTGGTCAACTTCTCTGAGTCAGTCACCAGAGCTGTTGATGAAGGCAGGTGGTTCATACAGCCTACCTTGATCTGGCCAAGGCCTTTGATACCATTCCCCGCTCAGAAATCATAGAAAAACTCACTAAGCTAGGCATCAACCTCTATATCACTAGATGGGTTGCAAAGTGGCTCACAGATAGAACCCACAGTCTGAAAGTAGCTGACTCCAAGTTAGACTGCCAACCAGCCACAAGTGGAGTCTCACAGGGATCAGTCCTGGGTCCACTTCTGTTTGGTATCTACTTCTCAGAAGTCCAGTCCAACACAAAGGGACTTTGTTCCAGATGATTACAAGTTGGGAGCCATTATTAACTCCCCAAGTGATGTTGACATCCTACAGAAAGGCCTCACGGAGACCACTGACTGGTGTCAGAACCATGACCTTAAGCTCAATGCCAAAAAAATTGTCATCATCTCCTTTGGGAAAAATATTTCCCATGAACTACCACATCAATAGTAGTACACTGAATACAGAAGGCATTATAAGAGATCTGGGAACACAGGTTGACAGCAACCTCTCTTTTGATCACCACACTGCCACTGTGGTCAGAATGTCCTTCTATGTGGCACATCTCATTACTAAGGGTTTTGCATCCAGGAAGAGAGAGGTCATTGTCTCCCTCTACTCTTCCCTCATTAGACCACTCATCAAGTACAATGCCCCATTTGGCATGTACCTCACTAGACACCTGCAACAACTGAAGAGGCTGCAAAAGTACCTCACAAAGAGGATCCTAGGCCTTAAACATTTGTCCTATATGGATAGACTCAGAAAACTCCAAATATTCTCTGTCTCATATCGTCTACTTAGAGGTGATCTCTGCTTGACTTACAAAGCCATGTCTGACCCAGCTCTGTTAGAAATGCTACATCTAAAGAAATCCCAATCCCTCCACACCACATACTTCAGAGACCTCAACCTCATTACCACAATCAACAGAACATGCTGGAGGGACAGATTCATAACCCAGAGACTGCCCATGCTATGGAATAGACTTCCTATACATGTCAAGTAGAGCACCTAACTGGCCCTCTTCAAGAGAAATCTTGATAAGTGAATGGGAAAAAGAAAATTCTCCCTGTGGATCACTCCTGTGGCTCTACTCGACAGAGGCACTGGAAACTAAGGTTGAGTGGCACGATGACAGGGCAATCTTATGGGGTAGGCTTGCAAAGGCTCTAGGGCCATTAGCCTAGTACACACCTATGAACCTATGAACCTATGTGTGTCTATTTGTTTAATGTCTGGACAAACAGGCCACTGCTCAACCAGCATGTTGAATTTACTTTCTATCAACACACTCAGTTACTCTGTCAGAGTTTTATTTTCTTATATTGCACAATTGTTTTAAATAAATACCTCATCCATTCCTCAAGAAAGACGTGTTAGCCTGGAGTGATAATTTTCTTCTTCTTTTCTCTGCTCTGCACTTTGTCCGGTAGTTGGTGATAAAACCATGTCATAGATGCCCAACCCCTACAGTGTTAGAATGCATGTTTAAACTTATAATCTTATTATAAATACATGGGGATGACTACCATTTTATTTATCAGACTATGTTTTGTTCTGTGCACAAACTATGTTTTTTTCTTATCACATTCATACCCAAGACTTCTTTACATTTTGTATAGAGACCTAATAGTCAGTATTACTTGTCTATATACATTTCAAACACTGAGAAATGCTGCACTGTCCATAGGGAAGTAGAATAGCAGCATTATAGATTACTGTCTGGTGTGGACACTGGCGTTACTCATTGCTTAATGAACAAAGGTAATATTTGTGGGCAGCTATTAACATTAACCTCAAATAAGTATATCAATGAAGAGGAAAGGTGGAATGTATTAGCATATGGCATTGCTCTGCTACTTTTAATGATCTTACTAGTGCAGCTGGAAGAGGACTGTAACCAGATGCAAAATATATTGGGGGATCGGAGCTTGCAGCTACTTGAAATTATTCTTATAATTCTCAGTTCTGATTGTTAGATATTACCCAACTATAATCATCTCCTTATGTCTATTGCACATTTTGCTAATTTACAGTTGCTGTAGACACAAACACAGGATCTGTATTTTTTTCTCTTTTTTTTTTTGCTTTGAAATATGCAAACCCAAGATAGTTATATATGTTGTTCAGGTCCCATACAAAGAAGATGCCATTCAAACTTGGATGTAATGAGCTGAAGTAGAAAGTTGTGGTTAGCTAATTAAATAGCTAATAAATACAGTAATATGAATAGGAATAGAATTAGTAATAGCAATTCTGCTGCTACTACTCCTATCACTACTACTCCTGCTACTTGCACTAGTGATACTACTACTACTGCTACTGCTCCTATCATTGCTACTACTACTACTTCTGTTATTACTACTACTACTACAACTACTACTACTTCTATTATTACTACTACTATTACAGCTTCTAATACTACTAATCCTGCTACTGCTGCTATTATTACTACTACTACTACTACAACTAGTACTACTTCTATTATTGCTACTACTATTACAGCTTCTAATACTACTAATCCTGCTACTACTCCTATTACAGGTACTACTACTACAGTTACTACTACTACTACTACTACTACTACAACTACTTCTATTATTACTACTACTATTACAGCTTCTAATACTACTAATCCTGCTACTGCTCCTATTATAGGTACTATTACTACAGTTACTACTAATAATAATAATAAAATAGAAAAGTGAGGGCTTCAAAAAGATGAGTATGAAAGCAACAATATTGACAATGCAGAAAGAGTAGAATTGAAATGAGCAATGTGCTCAGCATGTGTAGAAATGGCAAAGCAACGGGTCATCTATGTGAGAAAAAGAGAAGTTCTGCAAGAATAAAGTCAAAGTCAAAGTAATAGAAAAGTATGAAATAACTGCAGAAAGACTACAAAGCAAAAAAGGCAGCAGGGGACTTGAAATGAAGAGGAAGAGGCAGCAGGATGCCAACAGACAGGATGGTGAGGAAAAAAGTAGGATGAGAAAGGCAGAGGACAAGAAGTCAGGGCAGCGTTTTCAAAAGTGTACAGGCAATTGGTGTATAACCGAGTTAATTGAAGGAAGAATGTAGGACACGCAGTCATGAGAAAGAGTACCAGGAGAAAGATGAAAAGGTGGGAGAATGGCACTGAAAGATGATGATGTAGATAGAGGTGAGCATGCAGGAGCCAACATCACAAGACACTGAGGAAAGTGGAGATGGAGAGCCACAGATCTAGATGGGGATGAAGACTGAAAAGAAAAGAAAAGGGGCCACATCATTTACGAAAGGAAAAGAAGCCATGCAGCAGAGGGATAGAAGCAACTAGAGCAGGTATTGTGGATTGCTGGTGATGGAGTAACTGGAAGAAAAATGTGTGAGATAGCAGAGGTAGTAGAGTGAACTCAAGAAGATCTAAGCCTGCATGAGGATAGAGAAGAGGGATTCAGTAATTAGACATGAGGTCACTAGGGTTATTAAGAGTCTTAGCAAAGGAGGCAGGGCTGACCAGATTACACAAAACTGGTCTTGGGCATAGACTTTGGCATATGAAGAGGGGGCCTTCATTTGGGAGGGGATTCATTTTTGTGGTGTCTGTATGCAACAATGACCGTCAAATGTCTAGTGATACAGTTGATGTGCTAGCAAAAACAGCCAGAGAGGTGGTGGTGGTTCAGATGCCAAGACTGAAAACTGGAAGTAGCATTCACAGAAATGTTATCAGTCCCAGCAGGCAGCACATAGATGAGGCAGAGGGTTAGTAAGTGTTTATCTACAGGAATTCATAAAGAAGAAGGCTTGGAACTGCTTGGAGGACTGGGGAATCCTGGCAGAAAGAGATCAGCTAAAAGCAAATGCCAGGTATTAAAGCAGACCAGGAAGGCAACAGCAGCTCTTGGAAGTGATATGAAAAGCAGATTTCAGTGAATTCATCTTTTAACTAGATGAAAGGGTGGAATGCCAAAGAAGCAGACTAAGAAATAAGTGATCAGGCAGTAGACAAAAAAAGGGGCAGATTATACTGCCTATATTGCCAAAGTAAAAACAAGAGTGGTTCAGATTATTGCTGGGTTTTATTAATATGCAGGGAACTTATTATGGGTTAGGAAGATTGTTGCACTACAAGAAGTTATGCAGAACAGAAGGGCGCACAATGTGATTATCACAGAAACATGGACAGTAAAGGAGTGGAACACAGATACTAGAACCCTTCTGACTGGGCAGAGCAAAAACTTGTTGAAAACAACTAAAAGGAGGATTTTTCAATTTCATTCACCTTGCCAGTTTTAGAAAACACCATTGCCTTTCTATACACATGACAAACTGGCTTCCCATCACCACTAAAGCCATGTACTTCCTCAGCACATTTTAAATTATTTAAATATAATCAACTTAACCATTTGTGGTTCGGCATACTGTCTTTAAAGCAATATCAGCCTCAAACTGAACATATCTTATTGTTCACACCCTAAAGAAATTGCTCCATTACAAAATCTTTCACTTTTTAACAAGAAGTTGAAATCACATCTGTCCCAATATTATAAATGTGTATGCTTTATAATAATTTAGTTTTCTATGACTCTTATTCATCATATTACTCACTATGGGTCAGATTCTGTAAAGTTTGCAGAACCTGTTTGTGGGTCAGATTCTGTAAAGTTTGCAGAACCTGTTTGTGGGTCAGATTCTGTAAAGTTTGCAGAATCTGGAGCATTACACTGATATCAGCACTAAAGTTGCAGATAACAATGTAATATGTAAATGTGCAGCAGGCAACTCAGAATATCTCGGTGCTCAAAGGAGTATCTCAGTAGTAATGGTACACAGAACAATACCCACAAGTAATTCGTAAGTATTATTTATTTATTTATTTATTTAAATTTTGTTGACCGGGAATGTCCGACTAGGTTCCACAGAGCCTGTTTTCAGCAGAGGCCCGGGGAGAAATTCTCCAGATGCATGTCTTTGGAATGTGGGAGGAAACCAGAGTACCCGGAGGAAACCCACGCGAACACAGGGAGAACATGCAAACTCCACACAGAAGGCACCCCAGCCGAGAATCGAACCGGAGAACCTCTTGCTGTGAGGTGACGATGTTAACCACTGCACCACTGTGCCGCCCCAATGTAAGTAAGTAATGAAACATCGGTGTCAAAACATGATGTACATAAACAAAGGTACAGAAATAATCTCTCACTTCAATCATCCTGACATATCTATAAGAGAATCTCTCCAGTAAGCTTAAGGATAACTAAGGAATTTCTCCTTAACTCCATTATTATAAAAATTATTCTAGCTCCCACTTATGGATTCCAATGGAATCTGTAAATTTTCTAACAAAAAATGAATAAAAAGATGAAAGGAAAGCAAGTCTTCATCACCATAGCTAACATTAGCTAACAATGATTGTTTGATTTATGTGTGGAACGCAGGTAATGTACACACCCAAGAAAAGTAGGAGATAGAAAAGAAGATGTGGGTTATGGGATAAGGAAAGGGATACACAAGAGGGATGATGGAATAGAAAAATTAGAGGAGTTCACAGGGGCATGGGCAATTTTTTTTGTGGGAATAGGTTTCATTTTAATTTTTTAATAAAAAGGGAAAGATAAAGATAGGGAAAGCAGAGGAGAAGGCCATCACAGCAGGTGTAAACATAGAACAAATATCACAACACATGACAGACAAAGGCTGGCAAAAAACAATAAGGACAGGTAAGTTACAGATGACACACTGCATAACAAGGGCAATGGAACATTGTCAATCAAGGTGGGGATACATACCAGCCATGATGAAATGCAGGAAAACACATCTACCTATGCACTATCAAGGTATGACATGTTGCAACCAGCATGTCAGTCATACCTGGATGTGTATGACCAATTGTAGATGTTTGTGTTGTAGGGCAATAAATAAGGTTCACAGTACATGCTGGATAAATAAACACATATCCAAGTAGTCTATCAGCTGTGCAAGTATAAGCCAAGCAACATCACAGATGAGCAAATGCAGATCTAAAAATGCTAGATAACCAGCCAAAAACAGAATCAAACCTCCAACTATCCATGTGAAAGACAAACAACCAAGCACATTGACAAACAACAGTACTGCATCAAGGCAGAAAAATGGCTGCTAAATACACAAGTAGGTATACACAACCGAGACAAATGTGTAACTGAATGCATATATGAAACACACATATGGCATGTCAAAGGCAACAAGCAGGTGTAGGCATACATGCATGAATGTCAGTGGCCTAAATGGAATGTACTTGAAAACAATGTCAATATACATACACACACCAATGGCATGTAAGAGTATTTGCAAAAATCTAACACTACAGCATAAAATGTAAATCAAGTTGTGCACATGGATGTCAGCAATGTGCACTGGCTAATACACAGGTATAATGAGAACAAGGATATATTGCAAGCAGTAGCCAGTAACTTGTGTGCAGATGTCCTGCATTCATAAAATCACCATACATTTGGCACATGTTTACCATATCTGCAATGTAATACATGGCAATCGTCAATAATTGCAAATATATCTGCAAAACATAATACGTAAATATGAAGGTGGGAGTAAGGAGGTCAACCTGGGAAGGAAAATAAAGTAAGTTTACACATTGCAAATGCATAAGTATAGCATACAAGATGCTGTCAAAGCCAAACCAAAATACATTTAAGCAAATGGCAAATGTATGTCACATGGACAGACTGATTGCTGATGTCTACAGAACTGGACATGTATAAAACACACATACACAGTAATGTGCAATCATGTAACATTGACAGGCATTGGTAAGCAAGCTAAGAATTTCAGTCATGTATACATACCCTGTCATGCCAATGTTGAATAAACAACCACAGGTGTATGTCACACACCCTGATCATTACTGAGCAGAGGGCACTCCTGTGATTATCATTACAGCACATCAATGATACGTCAGTGTCTAGGTGATTTGTTCATGTATACTAATGTTGGTAAAAATGAGCATGTATCTTTGTCTGTGATAAATAGATTGAGGACCCAGCCTACACCAACCTACACCAGAGACATATACTAATGGTGGGAGGGGTATATGTGCCCCTATTGGTGAGTGTGTACTAGTTGCACAGCCTGGCCTACCTGGTATAGATCTATTGAGTGAAAGCTGGAAGTAAAACCAATCAACCTGCCCAACATGAGTTAAGAACTGCTATACTCAATGTAGATTCACTGAAGACACAGCTTGGAAGTGGATGACATGATGGTAAGGAGGAGACTGGACATCCTATGTATCCAGGAGGCAAGATTGAAGGGCAGTGCAGCAAAGCCACTTTTTTGGATTCCAGCGACAGGAGGAAGACAGACTAGAGATTGTGTGGGAATTGTGGTGAGCCAGAAACTTCAGAAGACAATGATGGTTGTCATCAGAATTAGTGACAAGCTGATGGGAATAAGACTCCAGTCTGTTCATTATCTCAGCCTATGCCCCACATTAGTGTCATGATGATAAGAAAAAGAGTGCATTCAGACAACAGTTGCAGGTCATACTATATAAAGCTGTCCAACAGGAATTGATGTTAACAATGGGTGACCTTTATGCACACATCGGGATAGACAGAACGGGATATGAGGACGTCCTGGTAAACAGGAATAAAGAAGGAGAAGTCATCTTAAACTTCTTTCTGGCAAATGCCCTGATGGTGGCCAAAACATAGTTCATCAAAAGAGACAGTCACAAGATCACATACAAGAGTTGACAATACTCATATCAGGTATACTTCCTCCTAGTAGGAAAAGGGCACTGGGGCAGAATCAGTGATTGCAGAGTTATCCCCAGTGAAACAGTTGGCCCACATATAAACCACTGGTTGCCACAGTCAGCTGCAAACAGTGGTCAGAGAAGGCTCTAAGGTCAACTGAGACTAGGCTGAAGACCTGGAGTTGACTAGAGAGAAAGCACAACAGTTCAAGGAATTACTCAGAGCTCTACCACCTCAGAAAGTATAGGAAATACGTGGAGTTGAAAAAGAATGGCAGTGCATCAAAACAGCATGTGTGAGGACTATAGAACACCTATGCAGCTGAGACAGGTATGGAAGTAAGGTTCATACGGAAACCTGGTGGTGAAATGCAGAAGTTCAGGAAGATATCCAAAGAAAGAAGGAGGAGAGAAAAAAGTGGGAGATAGAAAAGGCGGACCAGGCAAAGAAGGAATACTTAAAAAAACGTAGAACAGAGGTCCAGACCCACAGATGGTAGCAAAATACTTTATTCACAGGCAGGATAAGCACTTTCGTCTTGTATGCAAGACTTCATCAGATGCCTCCATATTACATTTCTAACTATTTATTACCTTATTCCATTAAGTCTAATTAAAATTTAAAGACACACAATACATTGTCCCAAAATTCATGCATGCAAGACGAAAGCGGTTATCCTGCCTGTGAATAAAGTATTTTGCTATCATCTGTGTCTCTGGACCTCTGTTCTACGTTTTTTTGAGTTTCTACAATTATAGCTATTCTGTTGGTTAAAGAAGGAATACCTGCTGGCTAACAAGGAGGCTAAGAGAAGAGTTGCAGTAACAAAGGACAAGGGACCAGACACCAGCTTCTGGAAACTGACTCAGCAGCTGGCACAAAAAAGGTATCATGTTTCAAGGAGGCAGAGACAGAATGACAGAAAGGTAAAGCAGAGTTAAACACACTTTGTAAGGGATGCCAGCAGTCCATAGGACATCACAGGTAGATGGAAGGAGTAGTTTCAGCAGTTTCTGAATAAAGAACATATCACAGAAGCTGTACTGACCCAGACACAGCCTACAAGGAAAGAAGAGGAAGATCCTAGCCTAAAAGAGGTAAGAACAGCATTAAGGAAAATGAAGTCAAGGAAAGCAGCAGGCTCAGATGAGGTTACAGGAGATATAATAAAGATGTTGGGTGAGACAAAGGAGAAGTAGCTTATAAGGGTAATTATAGCAGTATGGCGAGAAAGGCACATCCCAGATGACTGGAGGATAAGCATACCAATGCTAGTGATAAGGACAAATGGGACATCTGCCACTGTGGGCAGTACATAGGTATCAAGCTCCTGTCACATATCAAGAAATTTATGGAGAGGGTGATTGATAAATGAATACTCAGAATAGTAGAAGATAAGATAGAAGATGAGCAGTTGAGATTCAGATCAAGGTGCAACACAACTGACCTAATGTTTGCAGTGACACAAATAGCCGAGAAGAAGTGACAAATCAGGAAAGACTCCAACTGGACATTCCCTGACTTGGAAAACAAATATGATAAGGTCTCAAGAAACCCAATTTAAGCAGTACTGCATTGGTTTGAAGTCTGAAAAACATTAGTAGAATTAATGCGGCCTGTGTACGAGGACACAGTGACTCAAGCATGAACAGTGTTATGTCTCACTGTGGGAAAGGGTGTGCATCAGGGTTCAGTTCTGTGCCCTCTGCTGTTCATACTGGTGATGGACTACATTTGCAAACAGGTCAGGGGACTGATCAACAGAGTTGTTGCATACAGATGCAGTGGTATTACAAGCAGACTCTGAGCAAGAACTTCAGTAAAGGTAGGGGAAAGGAATGCAAAACCGAAGGAACATGGGATGAGTACAGATAAGAAAGGACTAATATCAGCAAATGGGGGAAATCTGAAGAAGCTGAAAAATGAGAAAGAAGGGACAGAGCTTTAAGTATCTGGGAGGAGTGGTTGTGGAGAAGGAAAGTCTGAATGAGGAGGTCAACACTAGAATCATTGGAGCTGCAGCCAACTGTCACAGAGTGTCAAGCATAGTGTATGGCAGAAAAATGCTAAAGAAACTGAGAAATAAGGTGTACAAAACAGTGGTGTGACCAGCTGTACTATATGGTACAGTAACTTGGACAGTAAAGGCAGAGCAGCTGAGGAAGCTAGAGGTGATGAAGATGAAATGCCTGTGACAGGTGGTAAATGCACACTGTGGGTCAGACAAAGAAATTATGACATCAGAGCAGATCAAATTAGTCCCAGTTGCAGAGAACCTCAAATAGAACAGATTACGGTGATTTGTGTAAATTTGCAGAAAAGCAGAATACAATCTGGTGAAGAAGATTTGGAGCAGAGAGGGAATAGGCAACAGGAAATAAGAGCATCCAGCAAAAAGATGCATGGACTGTCAGAGAGAAGAGCAGCAACAGTCAGTCATGACTGTTAAAGAAGGTAAGAGAGTGGCATTGAATTGAGACAGATGGCAACAATTGACATGCACCCCAAACCCAGGTAGAAAATAGGAAATCGGGGGTTGATGATGATAATGATGATCTGTCATGTTATCAGCAGCTAAGGTTTCTGATTTTATAGGTTCATAGGTTCTAGGTTCATATGTGTGTACTAGGCTAATGGCCCTGGAGTCTTTACAAGCCTAGCCCATAGAAGTGCCCTGGCATTGTGCCACCCAACTTCTTTTTTTTTTTTTTAGATTAGATCAAATTTTTCTAATGGTAGAGGTTTAATATGTTAAAAAGTGAAGCTTCTGTGCTGTTGTTTAAGGCGGTTGGTGTGTAGAAGGGGTGTGGGTAAGGCGGTTGGTGTGTAGAAGGGGTGTGGCTAAGGCAGTTGATGTGTAGATAGGGGTGTGGGTAAGGCAGGTGGTGTGTAGAAGGGAGTGAGGGTAAGGATGTTGTCATGTAGAAGGGGTGTGGATAAAACAGTTGATATGTAGAAGGGAGTATGGGTAAGGTGGTTGTTGTGTAGAAGGGGTGTGTGGGCAATGTGTTTGGTGTGTAGAAGGGTGGGTGTGGGTGTTTTTTTGTATTACATATGTTTGTAAATAATGAATTAAACTGAGGTGGGATGTCATCCTTGTTGTTATTGGTTATAGGGATGGGTGTGGTCGATTGTCAGGATTGGAGAAGTGTAATTTTTAATCTTTTTTTACATAGGTTTCTAAGTTGTCTGAGTGTTTAGAAAGTATCTTGTGCTTTGTTTGCATATCAATGTTTCCAGGCTTTGTCTGTCTGTCCAAGTAGTTGCTTAGTTTCACTGTTCAACCAAGTTACTGGGATTAAATGTATTCTTTTTGATCTAATTGGTGCCATTTAATTTAGGATATTATATAAAATGATGTTGAAGTGAGGGCATCATGTGTTTAATAGATTCCATTTACAGAGGTAAAGTGCGGGGATGAAAGTGTCTTTATTAAATTTATTCATGTTGCATACTTGGTTGTATATTACTAGCTTATTTAAGTTTTGCCATTGACTCAGTACATTTGTCAGGAGATGGTCACCAACACCATCAGGTAAGCATCCAAAAGAGTTCACACTATTGATTTGGCTGGTAAGACGCCATTCCAGTACAGATTGTTTATTTGTTTTTGTCTAGTCGTATAGTGGTGCAGATTAACTGAGAGAAACCAAACACATTTAGTGAGCTAGATGGGGCTACCATGTTGCAGATTTGCCATTCAATATTTAGGTTACCCATTACAGATTCATAAGTTCATAAGCATGTAGTAGGTTAATGACCATCAGTGCATTCATAAGCCTAGCTATGCAATCCAACTCAACTGCATCCTCTTCTGACATTTGCATCTTAATGGGGATGGGGGGTTGTTAGGAGTGTATGTTAGTTACAAATGCATTACAACTGTATGTCATATAAGATGGTTTGCACAGACATGTGTACTGAAGAGATATTTTACAAAGTGCTGTTTAAAGATATAACCACAGTGTACCCTACTGGAAAAGAACAGAAATGTACTTGCACTATTGTAACTGTTTAGATGTATATATTTTAACAATGGAAACTGGAACACAAGAGGTTAACTTCAGAAAAATAGCTGAAATTAAATTACTTTAAAGTCACGTAATAAAAGGAAGTTATCTTTCAGTTTCAGTGCAGTAACACACACAATGTCTAGAACTAGCGGTATCTGTATTGCCTTGGAAGTGTTTTATTGTTTTATGA
The DNA here is from genome assembly GCF_019279795.1 of Protopterus annectens. Taxonomy (NCBI): domain Eukaryota; kingdom Metazoa; phylum Chordata; order Ceratodontiformes; family Protopteridae; genus Protopterus; species Protopterus annectens. Next base: position 857,272,294 of record NC_056734.1, read on the forward strand.
CTTCCAGGATCTGCCTTAGATCTTAGAAAAGCCCTTGTCTATGTATTTTCACAGGTAGATGCTAAATGCTACCAGCTGCATCAGTGGGTGGTTTCACCTGGAGTAAAGTCAGATGACAAGAAATGATGTCATTCTGCAAGCTATCCCAGCAGTAATATTTGAGATATTCATTTAAGAACTCTCTGAGAGAGACTGAGCATTCTGTATTTTGTCATTGACCTGACAACATCAAGATCCACTCACCACATCTGCCTTGTTGCTCCGAAGTAAGTTTTTAGGGTACAGTAATTCTCTTCAATATAGTCAGGAATATAGAAAAGCTTAATTTAGATGTTTTTCTTTATGTATTTGAGACTGTCCTTCAATGTTGTTTTGATTATTTCCTGTGATTTTGAACTCTGATGTTACTGTGATTATATACAGAGTATTTTCTTGTTCTTTTATTATTTACTATTAAATATATTTAAATCTTTCATTGAGGTTGATATTTGCGAGACATATTTAAGTTCTGAAAGTACTTGCATATTTATTTGATGACACTGTGTAGGCCATTCCTAATAGCCTTGCTCCTGGTCAAACTACCATTTGTATTAACAGCAGCATTACACAGTAAGATTGGGCACCCTTTGTTAAGGGCCTTAAAGTAACTGATAAGGAGTGAGTGGTGTCAGGGGAAACTACCTTATAGTCTGGGCAGAAGGGGGCATAACTAGTAAACCTGTGCCAGCTTTTCCCAGGTGTGTGTGTGTGTGTGTGTGTGTGTGTGTGTGTGTGTGTGTGTGTGTGTGTGTGTGTGTGTGTATGTGTGTGTGTGTAAATCAAACCTCATAGAGTGTGTGTGTCAGCTACTTGAGAAGGGACATGAAGCACTGGTTGGACAGAAGGGTGTTGGAGGTCTTGGCTTGGTCACTCAGCTAAAATCTCAACTCTATAGCTGTGTCAGTGGGGTGTCTTATTGGGGATCTGAGAAAGCGGGAGAAACCAGCCCTGTAATGACTGTGGTCTCTGTTTGCTCTTAAGGGAAATTGCACTTGACGCAGAGAGCTGCATCTGGGAATACTGTGTGTGTGCCTGTTATCCTTCAGTGTACGTCCCCCACTTGTGCCAGTGTTGAGGATTGAGACTCCTTGATTACTGTTGCCAATGGTGAGACATCACAGTTGCCTTCAGCCTGAGAAGCTGTTAACCTTATAATGGGCCTTATTGGATTTAATTACTCCTCTTAGTTTCCTGTTTGGTTTTACTAGTGAGCTTGTCATTATGACAGTTGCTCTTTCTGACTTTGGCTATGACTTTTCTCCTTTTGTTATATACCCTGTATTGATTAGTATTCCACTAGTGCAGTTTGTTTTAGGCTTACTGTCAGTATGTACAGCAGCCTCTATGCAGCCATTTACATGTTTATACAGTGCTTCTGTGAATAATTCTGCATTGACTGAAACCTCAGTTGGGTTGGACACTGAATTTTGACAAATTGTTGCTTACCAGGATGCAGTTTGCTTTAGAATAGTTTACAACTGCAACAAGTTTTACTGGGTTTTAAAAGTTGATTTTTATTTTGAATTAGACAGCTTTGTGATCCAATCTCATCAGTGAGGACATAACACAGGAGGGGGGGGGGGGGTACAGTGCTCTCCCATAAAAGTGGGAACAAGGCCTTGTATGTTTGAACCTCTAGTTGAAGTGCACACGAACTGATCAAGAGCATTTGTGATAATAAATCCGGGAAACATTTGTCTGCAAGCTGGTGGCAGTGTATGCTTCCCAGTCTATAAAGAGTAGTTAAAGTCTCCCATGAATAGTGTTTGTTTGGATAGGCAATGTGCTTTCAGTAGGTTTGAATAAGAGTTGTGGGATTCCTGAGATATAGATGGTGACCTATAACTTGCTAAGATATCATAAGGGAACCTATGTAAGGTGATTTGCATGTGGATAAACTCCAGGATATCATTCTAGTTAAACAACTGTGGGGTATATTTGTGACTAATGTAGATCAAGACACCTCCACATTTAGTCCTTGTCTGTATGGTTGATGATCTAAATGTGTGGAAGGCACTGTAGCCCTGCACTGCTGGAGTGCATTCTATGGCTTCAAACCATGTCTTAGTAATGGCACACATGTCTATATTCTCCAGAGTGAGGAGAGGTTGTAGGATGTGGAGTTTCTTGATAAGGCTAATAGCATTGAGCAGTAACACCTTTAGGTTGCTTTGGATTTTATTTGTTATGTAGGTAGGTTTAACACATTGGTATTATACAGGGATAATGCTACCTAATAACAATTTAAAATTACCTCATAATCTCAGCTAAAATTCGCTCTTATCCCTCTTTCTTATTTTTTTTCAAACTAAACTCCCATAGCCACACTTCCAAAACAGGCCTATCATACCACCTGATGCTGTTATTATTGTGAACTGCCTAAACAGTATTACTATACTATCAATAACTTTGTATTAACAAAAAAAAAAAAAAAAAAAAAAAAAAAAGATCTCGACTAGCATTTGGTTATGAACCATGTGGATCTATATAGTAAAAATTAATGTCTTTAGTGCTAGGGGCTGTATTATATCTACTAAAAGACAAACTGACTTACTGTATCTCAAAGTACGTATTTTATGTACTTCTGCATTTTACCGTATTCCAATGTACTTTCCATTTATTTTAATGCACAGTACATTTTATATCATATTATGTACTCTTACCTCTTATTTTATTTTATGTACTATTGCATTTTATGTGATTTTTATGTAATTTTCATGTGATTCCTATGCATTTAACTGGAGCTTTTCTCCCCGGGCCTTCACTGAAAACGGACCTGTAACTAGTTGAACTTTCCCAGTAAACAAATGTAAAATAAAATAAAACAAAATAAATAAAAAGTAACATAAAATTCCCTAAAAAATAGGTCTAAGAGGGTGGATGCAATTTTAGCCAAATTCCAGAAGCTGGCTATGGAGACATTTGGAAATTGCATATCCATGACATCCGGACCAATATTAAGGTGGGATATTAGGGTTTGAGGATTGGGTTTTACAGAGGTCTCTAAGGGTCGCCTCTAGGGTAGGAACTAGAGTTGAATAGTGCTAGGATATAGTATTAAAAAGTGCTATGATATGGTATTAGTGCTATCTGATGAGCAATCTAACTGCACTGAGCTTGACTTTGTGCAATATATCACTAAATCACAGGTTATGGTCCTAGTCCTAGTTTTATAAATCAACGTCAGTGTTTTCCAGCTCAGATGGGCCAAGCCACCAACTACTGCCACTAGTTGGAATATCCAGTCCATTTTATATTAAAGCACAAAAAAGATTGCTTGAGAGTGTATGCTACCACAAAACAACTTTAACTACCTAGCTTGACAAGGTGATTACAAGTCAATCAGACCAATAGCAAGACAGTTTGAGAAACTGCAGTAATCTTTGCTGTAAATATAGATAAATGCATAAATAAAACAGGAAATCAATAGTCAATCACTAAAATAGCTTCTTGAAATACGACTTTTATAATACAAATACTCAGCTTGTGCCTAGATGGCACATGGTACAAGGAAATCATTTCAGAGGCACAGGCAAGGACACCAGGTGTTGCTGAGCTAGAAAAATCAATCTTAGATTTAGAGGTTTATAGGTTATTAGGTGTTTACTAAGCTAATGACTGCAAGGGCTATTTTAAGGCTAGCCATGCATCCCAAATCTCTGACAAGTTCTGATATCCTTCATAAGTATAAGCAGGGGCTTGGGAGATGAAACATTTACAAGCTAGGGCCTGGAAGATGAACCATTTAAAGGTTTCCTGTGTTCATTAGAGACACAGGTGCCAAACCAGGGATGAATTTCCTGCTCCTCATCCAATTGTAAGATTCCAATCCTTATTTAAGAAGCCAGACAAATCAGACACTACAGCTTTTCGTTCACAGTATATCTGATCAGTATGTGAGCCATAATGGTTTCTTGTGTATATTTTGGGATAGCCACAGAGGATATCCTTGACTATAGTAGTATTATTACCAGATGATATACAATGCATATGGTATTTTTCCTGTTATGCTTAAGGTAAGACATAATGATAAAATTTGATATCACCCATGTAGTCATCCAAACTGATACTAAAAGTTGCTAGAAAAATACTCTGCTTGATGTGCATTTGATGACTTTTCTAGAAAAGGAGATTACTTTAGGTTAGGTATCTGTCATGCTCTCTGGTGTTGTTTATGTTGTAGCATATATCTAGATCACTAGTGCAGGTGTTTGCTTTACTCTGATCCACTCAGGTGAAGAATTTCAAAGATGCTGGGTCACTTATAGCATGGAAGGTCAAGGAAAGATCACCTCTCAGGAGTCTTTAGCACAATGAGTAGAATGACAGACCTTTCAGTCAAGGACAGGACTTTCAGTCTATCAGGGTAGCTAAGGGTACTCAAAACTGAGATCTTTTGACGAGGAAATGCTGGTCTCTCAACTGGTTCAGATGTTTAGAAAGGTATATGCCAAAAGGGGCATCATACTGAAAGATGATTGCAATAAGGGAGGAAAAAAAGTGGGACTCTAATCACTTTTGAGTTAGATCCCAACTGTATTCCTTTCTTATCAAGCTTCAGGTAGACATATTAATTGGTAATTCAGCTTTCTGAATTATTTGTTACTGTAGTATCTTTTGTATTTCTGGATTTTATATTGTGCCACTGAAGAAGAATTTTAGAGAATTTAAGGTAGAAAGTGTTGCAGGGAGGCAGGGATCTGTATCTGTGCCTTGCTGAATCTGGACTACAAATATCAGACAAAAAAGATAAAGTTATGGGATGTAAGCATCATCTATTTTTCTGGTCTATGTTTGATTCCTACAGCCACTACTTGTATAGTGTATGACAAATGTCTATGAGGTTAGCAAGTTTAATACTATTAAATGGATGATAATGTAATGTCAATAATTTGAAGTCTTTAAACATTGTCATACTGTTCGTGACAAAACTGCATTTGATTTGCCATTTTTTTCAATTTACAGTATCTTTATTTGTAACTAACAGTATAGTAGACTTTAAATTGCTACATGAGTGCACTATCACTTGTCATTTTTTAAATATCTTAAAATGAGAAATTACATTATGAGATGGCAATGTATAATGAATGTCAGAAAATATTTCCATGAGTTGACCATAACATAACTGTCAATGATCTTATTAAGGTATATTAGAAGATCCTAGCTTGCAATGCAGCATTCTTTTAGGCAGCAATAACCCTGGAACCTTTAAAGTTTTCAACCTGCATTGATCTGCAACTTACAAGATACACATTTCTTTCCACAATGTTATGAACAAAGCTAGTTATAATTTTACAAATATAGGCACAAACATTTTTCACAATTCCCAAATGGTGAGTGCATACAGTCATGGTAAAACAATCCTTTAGGATGTATTGACATAGTCACTACAGGGAAAAATTCTGCCAGATTATTGCTAACATCCAAAGTTTTGTACTTTTTTAATTTTTAATTTCTCCAAGTCTTTTCAGTTTCTAATACCATGATGGGAATGGGCCTGCATTTAAGGTATGATTAAAGTTCATGAAATTAGTATTGTTTCAGTCTTTGATGTTAGTGTAACTTTTGTGATAAAGATAAAAATGTATTTGACCTCTAATTTACCATATAACCAGGAATTCAGCACCTGTTCTGGTGATACACAAGCACAAATAGTTTTATACTTCCTGGAAATGTTTTTATTTTTTTTAATATAGTTATATCTGCAGCTGTATTTGTACTGTTTCATAATTTCTGTTTATAGTATATAATCAAGCAAAACTGGATTCCCTCCCACAAGGTTAAAATAATAAGTTACTTGGCAAGGTTTAATTTTTCAAATGCAGTTTTTTGATCATCAAGGCTATAGCTGTATATTGACCCCTGAAAATGTTTCTTTTCTTCATTTGCCTTCCAGCATTTTTCAAATATTCACTGCAGTCACTTCTGTATATTATTAGGAATGTATGGCCTACACAATGGAATCATAAATAATGAAGATGCAGCTGAATGGAGCCTGTTTATGAATTAACATAATGCATAATCAGGTAAGAGTATGACACGATTATAGATTGTGTTACCTTTAAATTCAAGGTTGTTGACATTTGGGATACGATAAAGTGCCCAAGCTAACAATTCTTTATGACATTCTGCAGAATAAATGTGTAGTGCAACAGTCAAATAAAAGGTAGAAAGGATGTTTTAATAATTGCTTTATGCTGACCCTCCAAAGTTATACTTTGTAGCAATGCACAGATGTTATTTACTGCTCAAGAATATTTTATGTAGCTGATATTAATGCATTTCATACATCAAAAAACATATCACTTTAAATGATAAAAGGAAACACACTCCCACATGTGAGATGAAACCGTCTAACACATTTGACACTTAGGCGTGTGTTTCTTTGTAGCATTTGCAGTGATGCATTTGGAGATATTCATTAATTAGTGGTGTGATACACTTTAAGTGGATAACATTTTTAATTAGCATACATTTGACTACAGATGCTTTCATTCTTTCTTATTTTTTATGCTAAAATAATTATACTGCTTGGATATAGTGTTTTACTTTTCAAAGCACATATATTTCACTTGATTAAAGCCATTTATGGCTTTCCCTGGAACTGTTCAGACACAATCTAATGTCAGGCAAGTCTTTGTTAGTGAGTCTATGAGGGTAACTAAAACAAATTCAACAAACACTCATTTTTACACTAAATTATAGAGCCTTATGCTACAGATATAAAATAAATACCAATACAAGAAAAGGGAAGTAAATTGCAACATCTCCTTAGCAAACTACAGATATTCCATAATCTGGCAAGACAGCAAAATAGCAAGTACTTATTTACCCTACCGCTAGTATCCTGCATGCCCTCACCAAAAAAAGAAGTCTAACTCCTGTTAATATTAGAAAAAACTCATTACTTATTCTGATAGAAAAACATGAAATGTAACAATCAGGAGAAAGTCTGTGAATTTTCTACTGTTAGTTTAATATCCACCAGTCCTTCCTGTCCTGTTTCCCTGAAAAGTAACTCTGATTTTGACGTCTGGAATGGACATAGGTTGCATTTGTCTGGCACAAAGCTAGCAGAGGATAGTTGTCATGGTTGCATAACTGGAATTTTCTCAGCAGACTTGTGACTTGAGCGAGCAGACACATGTGTACACTAATGCAGACATGTGACTTGAGTGGGCAGACACAGGTGTACACTAAAGCAGACATGTGACTTGAGTGGGCAGACACAGGTGTACACTAAAACAGACATGTGACTTGAGTGGGCAGACACGGGTGTACACTAATACAGCTCCTGCAGTGAGTATGCGTGCTGCATGGCATTCAATGTCTGCAGTGAAATATTTGTTTTCTGATGGCATAATACCCCTGTGTACATCTTACATATATGGTACTACCCTCATGTTTATGTTCATTATAATGGCTGTCCAAATAATATAAGAGCAAACAGCTGCACAAAAATGGAACAGATGCAGATACATTCCACTGATGCAAATACATAACAGGAAACAAAAAAATAAACAAAACAAATGAAAACCACAATAATCCTCCCAGGTTCCTATAGCTATCATTGCACCCATGCCTGGGTGAAGGTTTCATTATGGTCAAGACCAAGCCAACAATTCCATGAGATAGGGATGAGAGAAGGAAGACTCTCTGTAAGACTACCTGTAAGACTCAGCCTCTATTTTAATTACCTATCCTATGGATTTAATGGACATGTGTCACTTAGCACAAAATAAGGAGAGCACTTCACTGTTCAGTATCAGCAGCCCAGGAATGGAAGATTATTTTGGAATTTTAGCAAAGACAGTTATCCCTATATTTTCAGACAAGGTACATTGTATTATTTTCATCTTACTTTGTCACTTTTGGGAAGTGATTGCAGAGGTAGGCTGACAGAAGGAGAGTGTTGTCCTGAAGGTAACTTTGGTGCATTCCCTGTTGTAGACTAGCTGCCTTTTAGAGTGCTAAGCACAAGCACTGTCAAGTTGCTGCCCACAGTGCAGGCTCCAGTGCTGGGCATAATTCTAATTCTAGTTAGATGGCCTTCCAACTTCCATTAGTCATTTTGTTGTGCACTGCCACCATGGCATGGACGGATGGAGTCCTGATGATACTCCAGCTGACTGGGGACGAAAAACAGTAAAGATACATTCTCTGCTTACCTCTCCCAGGAAGGAGAGTGAGTGTTCTGTCACAGAGTACACTTCCCATTAAAGAATCTGACCAAGTAGATTGCAGGAGTAGCAAATTTGAGAAAGACGGTTGAGGCTGTCTGAGGGGCTACATCACTGCTGGAAGCAGGTGATTCTCCATGATGTATCCATTCCATGTGCCTTCCCTTATGTGTCACCCAAACAGGATATTAGAACAAGCATTACAAAATCCCCTGGTGGCTGCCTACATGGTGGCTGTACTGTGACTCATGTTATGGAATGGGCAAGACATTAGAGCAAGCATTAGAAAATCCCATATTGGCTTTCTGGAGGATGATTGTGTAATAACTGTATTTTGTGTGGTATAGAATGAATGGTCAGAGCTGCAATGATCATCCAGATGCTGGGATCCCCAAAACTATCTTAATTCTTGATCAGTACTACCCAGAGTAAATTAGCTCACAAAGGGGAATTTCATTCCTTGTATCAGGAACATGGAGACACTGATTTACGTAGCCATTATTTCTCCAGTCTTTACTTAGCACAATTAGCCATTTGGCTATCTCATCTTCACTGTAAAATGTAGCCGTGCAATCACACATCAGTTTTTAAACCAGCAGGATATCAACATGCTTTCAAATAAGTGCACACAAAAAAGAAGAACTGTATCTGAAGTTTGCCTTGCCATTCTAGGTCAGACATCTTATATTGCTGTCCCCTACTCAAATTTGGCTTAGCTGCAATTGTATTTTGGAGTCAATGTTCCATTCTAGTGCAACTGTGTGGCATTCTTATTGTAATGCAATTGTATATGAACATGAGAGATGGAAAGTCATCTTCTCAATCCAAGAAAATTCAGTTTTATGACTGGCTTATAGTGGAACTAGACAGACAGAATCGAGTGGATGTGTTGTACCTGAATTTTAGTTACAACATTGACTTGGTGCTGATCAGAAAACTAGCACAACTTAAAATGGCTTTATGTAGAAGAAAAGCTGATTACACATAGAGGCAAACAGTGAAGGAACAGAAAAATAAAGATTAAAGGTTAGAAGGAAAACTGAGAAGGTGGATGTGGTGAACAGAATGCCAATGGGCTCAGGTTTGGGACACTCTTATTTAGTCAGTTTTGTGTCACACATTAGACAGAAAGTGGAAATTAGCTGTTTAGTGTTGATGAAAAGAAGGACAGTAGATATTAGAAAGGACAGCATGAATGCTACTGTAAAAGACTAGAGGAGTGGGCAAAAAGATGGCAGGTGAAGTTTTGTGCAGGAAGAGCAAGATATTTCACCTAGGGTTCAATACTGAAAAGCTGGTAAAGGACAAGAGAGCTATTATTGGTGGCTGCAGAAGTGATACATAAGCTGAAAACTGAATCTGCATTTTCAAAGCAAGTGAGATGCTTGGCTGTATCCTACAGAGATCCAAATCAAAAGGAGAGAAGTTATGCTCCCCTGAACAGATCTTATTAGACCATAATATGAACAGTATTGTGTACTACTTTGTTGTTTTGTTTGTAGCACTTGGAGCTGTTCTTAATGGTTGCAAACATGTGAAAGCATTACCAGTATACTATAACACAGGATTATCAATGTATTGCCTGTCAGGAAAACACTAAGTTGAGATAAATGAATGGAAGAAATTTAGAAGACAGCAGATGCCTTCTCTCTGCTGCCACCTGCTGGCTTCATGCTTCACCATGAATGCACTCATCTGTCTGTGTTTTACCCTCACTTGCTCTTAATATGGATTGGACCCAGCTGCTTCTCGGCCCACCTTAATCTGTAAACTAGAAAAAGTTGTGATCTAGAGACATTAGTGTTTGTTATATGTTCTCCCATCGATTGACCTATGCACCAATATGTTATAACCCTTGCTAAAGAAGTTAGTCAGCCAGGTCTATATAATTTCATCGAAGCCCCAATTCCCTGAATGCCTATTTGTGGAACTTAAAGCATCAAATACCATTTCAGTGAAGAATTACATCATCAAAAAGATTTCTCAGGGAAAAAGCTACTTGGTCACCAGAGCGATTGTAACACAAATTACATTATTTTAAACTCACCAAACAACATGGAGACTGTGCCCCCCCCCCCAATTATATATTCCAACTCAGAGATCGCACTACACTGGGGAAAAGGGGACATTTTTTGCAACAGCCAACTAACTCCCTTCTCTGGGAAAGAAAATTCAATGATGTAATCCTTCTCTGAAATGATATTTGATGCATTAAATTTGACGAATAGACATTTGACGAATTGGCGTTTCGATGAAATGATAGGTACCAGGTCAACCATAGTCTTTATGTACAGCCCAAACAACAAACCCCCTCTCACCCTATTTCTACTTACATACCTGTTCACAGTGTCTGCTGACCTAACTTGAAAATAATGCCTAACTGTTCTATCACAAAACTGTATAATCTAACACCTCACACACTCAACTGGGGTTTACTAATTTACAGATGATATCTTACCTAGTTATTATTGCATATACTACACTCTAGCTTAATCTGTATTTCTCTGTCTTCCTTCTTTGTTATATCCTGTTCTCGCCACTCGTTTCTTTTTCCAGTTTAATTTATGTGAATATGTACATATATTTTGTTTGTCAAATGTTTGAATTCGACAAATATGTTAACTTCCATGTAAATACGCAGTTTCCAGTATTCAAGTATTGTACATGTTTACCTTTGTGTATATGTACAGAGTATTTTATATGTTAATGCCATGTTGATGTACAATTTTGTTTCTATTCATATAACCTGATTTGAGCATGCAATCGGTCATGTCTGATCAGTGCTCTACTCTTGTAGATAAATTAATAAATAAAGAAATGTACCCAGTTAAGATGGCAAAGTAGTCATTTCTGTACTCAGCAGTACTAAGATTTCATAATATAATTTTATTTTCAACACCTTGGTTTAATGTACAAAATGATCAGCATCTTGGCTAACTGCTGCTCTGATGAAAAACTGTAAAAGTTGCATGGGTTGGTCCTGTCTTCTTATGTATACTAACTCTGATATTGCTGTACCTTTGAGTAAGGGAGAGAATACTCTGAGATGTCAGTCTCATACTTGGTATATATATTAACTTAATTTGTGCCTCTAATCAGTTCAGACTTGGTATATATGTTGTGTCTTTCGGCTTTTCCCGGTTTGGGGTCGCCACAGCGGAACTCCGGTCTGCTAATGATTGGCAGTAGATTTTTACATGCCGAGTTGCCGGCCCTGACGTACAACCTTCAATGAAGGTACACCCATTCACGCATGTCTCCACACAGAAGACGCTCTAGCTGAGAATTGAACAGGACAACATCTTACTGTGAGACGACAACGCTACCGCAACACCATATATATTTACTTAATTTGTGCTTCTGATCAGTTCAGACTTGGTATATATATTTACTTAATTTGTGCTTCTATCAGTTTTGTGGATTGTATTTATGGTCCCCAGACTTTAACAGGCACCTGTGAAGATAAAATACAATGTTGAGTCTACAGATGACATCCTGTTACTATCTGGATAGGGTGTAAGAAAGGCTGTCCTATTAAATTGTCTTCTACAAACTAAGTTTAGATAGCACTGTGTTTTAGCTTTGCAAACCTCTGATTTTTAGAAGTGAATGGGTAAGAAAGACAGGTTCCAGAATCTAAGCTGTAATATTCACTTATCCAAATATGGCTGGCTTAGAACCTTCTATTGAAGCAACTATTTTTGTCCCATACTCCCAGTCCTGAGTTGTAACTCAAAACAGTTTTAGGCCTTGGGAGCGTTGTGCATGTCTTTAATTATCTTCTCTCTTCATCAGCCTGCAGCTCCTCAAGATATCACCTAGTGCAGTCATATTTTAATTTTCTAATAGCTGGTATGGCTGTACTATACAGTCAGAATTAAACCAAAATACTAAAGCAAACCAGTATCTAAAGCTATATACCCCAGATATACCCCAGGGATTACCTCAGTGTCACTGCTCAACAGAGGCACAGCAAAATAATGGGTATAGTTCCCCATACTAAAGGGGTGGCGTAAGCCACAAAACTATGGGCTAGGCTTGTAAATGCCCTCGGGCAGATAGCCTAGTATGAACCTATGAACCTATGAACCTATGAACAAATTAGAAATGTTTCCTTAGCTAAAAAATAACTGAAATTGCTCTAAATGTATTCATGATGGCACCATGTATTCTGACTCAGTGGTTATTGCCAGCAACCTAGCAAACAAATTTAGTATGTGAATTTTACCCCAGAGATGACTATCCAAAGCTCAGTTATCCATGAATTTCTTGGATCCTCCATCATCACTAACAAATACATACTGAAGGTGCCATTTCACAATTTTGGCCTGACCCCTGACTCCAGGAATTATTGGCCTATCAGTCAAATGAGTCTTATTTGCAAAGCTTTGGAACGTATTATATTATATTATATTATATTATATTATATTATATTATATTATATTATATTATATTATATTATATTATATTATAATTAATAAGCTTAATGCACTACTGATAGGTCCCTATGTGGTAAGATGAATAACAAACTGATGAAAAGACAGAACCCACATTGTGTGGGTAGCAGATACCTCATAATATCCAGACTCTGAACCAGGACCTCTGGATAAGAAAGTGTGCAGACTGTTAATTGGGAGTCACTGTCAAGCCCCCGTCTGATACCCAAGCCCGTAGCAAGATTATTCACAATAAATGGTAAAACATGCGCTGTTACATTTCATAGACAATCTCTCCCACCAACATACAATATAGAAAGCACCATCTCCAAAATAAGAATATTGTTAAAAACCTTGGAATTTAGGTTAACAATTCCCTCTCCTTTGATCATCGAGTAATAACAGTAGTCAGAATGTCCTTCAACTTGGTGAAACCCATTGTCAAAGAATATCAGCCAAATCTAAAGAGTTAACTGTCCCCTTATATTCAGTGTTGATTGATATTGAATGCAGTGTCCAGATTGGGGTATACATCACCAGAAATAGCAAACAAATAGGAAAGACCCCAGTTATTCCAAATCAAAAAGATTATTAACTTAAAAACTTTAAGCTACCAGAAAAGGCTAAAAGAATTGTACCCTTATTCAGTATCTTCTAGACTCCTGAAGACAGATCTATACCTTGCCTTTGATGGCATTAAGGAGCCAATCATTCTGGATCTCATGTATCTTCACTAATCAAATAGTCCTGCAAATAGAAGGACCGGCAGTCTAAATCTTCATGAGCAAATAAATAAAACACATCACTTTCCCTTGCTCTGTAATAGACTCCCCCTCCAAACTAGGCACTTGTCGATTGGATGAGTATTCACAAATTCACTCGGTGGCTTGATTGGCTGAACCCTACTTAAAAAGGAGGTATTAGTCAAAGGATGGGTACTGGCTAGATATAAATGTCCACTGTAAGGGAGGCATAAATGGTCACAATAAGGATACACAAGTCAATGTTATATCTTTACAAAGAAAACATAGAGGACAGAAGCAAACGTAATTATCAAGTTGAATGCAAATGTTCAGTCTGGACATGACTATATGTATATCTTTAATAAAAAATAGTGCATAATTGGAGCATGTTGCCTGAACAGCTGCTTAATAGCAGATCTTCTGATGCATCAAAGAGTGATAGGGATAAGTGAATGTGGAAGAGGCCGGGCAACTGCAAGATGCTTGTTGCATGGAAAGACCAAATTGGAATGTCAGTAATGTATTTTACTGATAATAGCTTTAAATTGTGTTATTTACAATGTTTATTATGTAGATGGCCCTTATTAAATAAGAGAATCAAAAAGCTGGCAGCCCTGTAGTGCTATCCTGCTTAAGTCACTTGGCCTGTGTTATTATGTTAGCTAAGTAAGCAGTGCAGCATAGCAATACTTTCAAATGATTGTGTTTCAGACCAAATAAACTACTCAGTAAGCACCTCCACTTAAAATTAAAGATCAGAAAAGCTAAACAAGGGAACTTTTTTATACTATTGGTAAAAATGTAAAATGGAAGCAATTTCCATAATATAAAAAATGATCACTCCACCCATAGAAAATAATATAAAGAATAAAAGAAAATCTTACATTACAAAAAAACCCTTATACTACAAACAATGCTTGCTAGCAAAACAATTACCAGAAATTATACTTCTTTAGTGAGTATAAATAACTAAGATTTCCTAAGCTTACTTCTAAAGAAAAAAAAAAGTTCCCAGTTGCATACCACAGGACTTATTGCCTAGCCATATCATGTTTGGGACATATTTCTTAGACCTTCAGGCAAACACTCCAAGTCTATGGTTTTCTAAGTTTGCAGATTACAATAGTTGAGTGTTATGTTTGATCTTCCAGCACCCTCATGGGTTAGACCATGTTAGCCACTGCTGGAAGGGCAATATTCTCAAATTAAGTGTCAAATACTGTAGCATAGTTAATTTTCTTAAAAAAAAAAACAGCATTTTTCCCATACCATATATGACATGCCCCATCAGTCAGGTACTGTCATAAGGAACATAGGCATTCTTGTTGAAAAGTGGCTTGGAAAGTCTTCTTTGTTGATGATCTTCATCTAATTTCAAGGTCATGTCTTAATTTGCCTTTACCCATATCAAAACAGACTCATTATTGAATATAATAGTCCTTTGGGCATGCATTTGCCTAAACATATTATTCAAGTTCAGAGACTTCAGAGATTCATTTCTGAAATGGTCAATGGTCTCAAAAATCTTGGTTACCAGGATGGACTCTCTAAATTCAATTTCTTATAGATTCCTCTGTGGGGATTTATGTTTTGCCTTTCAAACCATGGAAGGTCTAATCCTTTTTGACCTCTTATTTCTTCACATAAAATGGTTCCTCAAATACTCAGGTTAAAGGAACTAAACCTTCATCAACAGATACATACAACATGTTAGTGTGATAGGTTCACATTCTAGTGTATCATAACTTCTGGAACAAACGCCAAGTACAATGGTTGGATTGACAGCCTCACATTTCTCCCAAGCTATGTTTCAATGCCTTCCTTGAGGCTGAGGGGACTTTTGAATATGAGTTATTGACAAAGCAAACATTTACAACACAGTTCCCACAGTGTTTCATCACATATGCCCAATGTGCATTAAAATAAATGTAATTGTGCATCATAAAACAGTACACCCAAAGGATATTATAAAAAATGTAATTGCACAGTTCAAACAAAAATCTCTTAAACCATGAAAACTATAAACACAAGCAAACATATTGATGAAGAAAGAGTTGTGAAATGTGCCACCTGATTCTTTTTTAATGTAATGAGAAATAGATTAATTGAAAACAGTAGTGAACAGTGTGGTATTGTTACACTTCTGAAATGTTTTTTGGATGAAATAATAAAATGAGTTCTTGAATGCTAAAGGTAAATGCAATGTATTGAAAAGAATATGGTTTAAGATTTTTTTAAACATTCCATTAGGTGCAGCGGTAGTGTTGTCACCTCACAGCAAGAGGTTCTTCCATTTGATTCTCAGCTGGAGTGCCTTCTGTGTGGAGTCTGCATGTCCTTCCCGCGGTCGAGTGGCGTTTGAAAGACATGTGTGAATGGGCGTCGGGCTGGCACCTCGGCACTGTAAAAATCTGCTGCCAATCATTAGCAGACCGGAGTTCCACTGTGGTGACCCCTAACTGGGAAAAGCCGAAAGAAGAACATTAAGCAAAAGAATATTCACGTGGAAATATACCTCTCACCCTCTTAGAGTAAGAAATCTAGACAAAGCCATAAAAAAGTTGTACAAATAGGGACAATTTTGAAATATTGCTCTTACAGACTTAGAAAGTTGATAGAATAACTGGTGTTGCATTAGCATGCATTTTCTGTAGGGTATAAACTCTAAAACTCAAATGTCT
This sequence comes from Protopterus annectens, assembly GCF_019279795.1. NCBI lineage: Eukaryota > Metazoa > Chordata > Ceratodontiformes > Protopteridae > Protopterus > Protopterus annectens. Next base: position 857,288,373 of record NC_056734.1, read on the forward strand.
ATCATTATTTTCTAACTTCAGTCTTTAATGATTTTCCACTAATTTGGCAGAAAGCCACAATTTTATGAAAAAATGACCAAAAATATAAGGCAAAAATCTGGACATTCTGTGAGGTATGCATGGAAAACAAATCTTTCATTAGCTTCTGAAAAAACAAAACAAAACAGATTAGCAGCCATTCTGATAAATTACACACACACACACACACACACACACACACACACACACACACACACACACACACACACACATATATATATATATATATATATATATATATATATATACACATACAAATCTAATCATTAATACTCAGAAATACAACTTTCTTCCCCCAGCTATCATCCTAGTCATAAAAATATAATAGTGTAATAGGTCATTAATCCAAATTAGTAAGTTTACCTAGAAATAACTAAAACAGGGTAGAGCCTAATTAACAAGCAATTCTCACTTTCATAACCAAGTTCACAGTCAGTGTTTTCATATTTGCAGGTTCATTATCTGCTTCTTTCTGATTAACCAAAATCCAAGGTGCTACATAATTGTGTTGCAAATAAAACCTCATCTTAATTCATCAAAACCACCAGTGGAGTTTTCCATGTTGTCATGACCAAATTTTGTCTTGTCTGCATAAACACTACTTTAGGATTACCTTAAGAACAGAAGCCATACCTAGTAAGAGACATTTGTAAAACAAACTAAAATGTGAATAAGTGCATAAATTAAAAAAGAAAAAACACAATGGGGTAAGGCTGAGGGTAAAACATCAATGTCCTAGAGATATAAAGGAGGTCTTCCTTTAACCACAGTCTCACTAAAACTAGGAACTATATGTTTGGAAGCAGACTATTGCCCTCTAACCATCTTGACTGTAGTAAATGCATTCATCACACTGAAGAATTCATGCATATTTATATGATGTATACAACTGCATATATAATCAATTGCATTTGAAGGTTAGCCATGTCCTAACTGCAGAAGAAAGCTTATTGTGCAATGTATCTGGCATTGTCATCTATTACTGATGGGGTGGCAGCAGTGGTGCAGCAGTTAGCGTGGCTGCCTCACAGCAAGAGGTTCTCTGGTTCGATCCTCGGCTGGGGTACCCACTGTGTGGAGCCTGCATGTCCTCTCTGTGGTCACGTGGGTTTCCTCCAGGTGCTCTGGTTTCCTCCCACATCCCAAAGACATGTTGTAGGTGAATTGGACACTCTAAATTGGCCCTAGGTATGAGTGCATGCATGTGTGTGCCTCAACACCATAAAACTCCACTGCCAATCATGAGCAGACAGGTGATCTGCTGTGGCGACCCTAACCGGGAAAAGCCGAAAGAAGAAGAAGTCATCTATTATTAATATTTATTTTTACTATTAGTTTCCCCAGTGTGGTGTTTGCCCCCCACCCCCTCCCCCAAGCAAGGCCAATGCTACCTCTATGTATCCTATATAAAGTAAAATATTATGATGATTCTAGAAGGCTTTGCAGATAATTTGTGCATTTTACCATACAATTTTGTAATAAGGAACAATTACAACTTTTCAATTTATTTCAGGTAGTCTTTTTAAAGGATACAGAATCCTGCATTGTATTTAATCTTGGTTTAACTAGCCAAGCTTGAAATGGTGCATTGTTCTTCCAGGAGAGACTAGATATAGTCCTTAGAATTATATAAATCACATATATCTTTTTTCTGACTTTAGTTGGTAGACACATGGATCAGATATTAACATGTTATCTACCATTGTTCCTAATCATTACTGATGGCTTCACTTATTTTGGCCATTTATTTTGTAATGGTAATTTATGTCTTATGATCTAGTTCCCTGATGCCACATTTACACACATTGAAGGTGAAGTTTTTAGTACTGCAGTTAGTATGCATTTTGTCATTTTGATGAAATTATTAACTAATCCTCAAAAACAAATTTGAATGATAAAACAAAATATTTATTGCATCACTTCAGTTAGTTCTTTAGTCCCACAGCAGAGTTCTCATCAAAGTGCTGTTAATCTGTAAATCATTCCCTTATGTGGAGAAGTGATAAATGTAGTGACAAGATTAAAAGAAGCAGTATACACTATAAGTTCTTCATTTTGTACTGCTACTACCTCTGCAAAGAATGATATAAGATGCAAAAAGTAAGTTCTAACTTAATAAAACCATATTATACCATTCATTCAGAAAATAAGGTCAAGATTCAACTTTCTAACAAAAAGTTTTATATCCAAAAGTAGTTCACTCAGATCTGCTCTCTTATTAAGGACATAGGCAAACCCCTTACGAAAAATAGTGAAATGAATGATATTTAGTTCTAAATCACTGTAATTAAATACATGAAAGTTGCCATAAGTATAAAAACACCCTTCTCTGTGAATAAGGAGATCTACAGCCTCTCCATAATTGTTATCCATAGAGAAAGATATAAGGTCAGTAAAAATTATTCTCTCTTCCTGCCTTTTTGTCTCCTGTTCTTGTTGGAGCCCAGTCTCTGTCTCTGGGGCTAGGTCCGTATCACCTGAGCATAGGTAGGGTGTGAGATCTGATTCTGTACTCTGGAAGGAGGATAGCCTAAAGGGTCTCCCACATCACTAATTTCATTGTTAAACCTTTCAAATGTGGGTTTTTCATTAACCAAACCAATGTTATTCTCATTGCCCTGCACATTACTAAACAATTGTGTTGTTATCCTTTTCTGATGTGAAGGGGGTAACCAGTAAGCTCTGCCCTCACTATACTCTTCGTAGTCCCTATCTAATTTTGAAAACTCACTTTTCTTAATTTCCTCCACTACAACATTGACTTCTTTTAAAATACCAAACTATTTACATTTATATTCTTGTATTATGTAACATAAATCATCCTGTATGTGTTTGTTTAAAGTAAGGATCTCATTCTGCAATGTGTCCAGCATTCTCTTATTGTTGTGGATAATAGCCTACATTGTTAAAACACAGCAATTATTAAATATATCTACAAGTTCACGATAAAAATCTATCCCAAATTCAACATTGTGATGGAATTTTGACAGTCTTAAACCCCTGGGGACCTGTTTCCGAGTAATGCATTCCTGTAAATACCAGTTGTCCAAAATAAGAGATTTAAATTTTAACATTTTTTTCTATCAGTTTGTAACACATACCATTCTAGGAAACAGAACTGTCCCCAGGGTTAAAACTGTGTAAATCGGTCCCATTTAACCAATTGTCCATATTAAAATCAACATATTTAGTGAAAATTATATCCACTACATCGTCTGCCAAAGGAAATCTCTTGTTCTGATCATTGAAACCATTCACCGGATGAAGAAAGAGGTAGAAAACCCATTCACTGAGAAGCAGCCAGTGAAGGACCTGAAGATACAGGAAGTTGAACAGGAAGTTCCCTCAAAATATTGTGATGAAGCTGAAAGCACAGTATAGAGGCATCGAGTTCCCTGTTCAGCAAATTCACCCCTCGAGACACTTGGCTATTGTGATTCTTCTGCGAAAACATGTAGATGAGCTTAGTAAGTTCACACAACAAGGAGTTTTGGCTGTCGCAAGTCAAATAAATGGCCCGGTCAACAGGAGCAGCCATATCCACAGAAAATCATACTAATAACCAACACAAACTGCAGTAAGCCAGGTAGGAAAGCTAAACTTGAAACTAGAAGTGAAATGCCCAGGCTGGCCGCCTAGCAAAAGACCAAGACACTATTTTTTTCCACTAGTTTATTGAATGTAAAAATAGGTTGATTTATTATTTTTGCCTCTCAAATGGAGACTTCATCAGAATTAAACCACATTCAACTGACAGGATTTAAATACTCCCAAAACCAAATATGATAAGCAATAAAATATTTAAAGAGCCATTACAATAAGAAATGGTGTGTTAAAACACTGCAGTAAAAACAGTAAATATATTATATTATATTATATTCTGTAAACAGAATTATATTATCATGATCTACAGTTCACATCAGTGTTTGAATTCAGGTCACAATGAAATCACAGAACTGAAAATCACAATGTAGAAATGTTTTAAAACTTTTTTGTGACCTTTTTATAAAACACATTAAAAGAAACATATTAAAAAAACATTAAAAGGCACTGAAACAAAGTGTGTATGAACACCTATATGAGATTAATAGGAAGATGGATACAAATGCTGTGTGCAGACATACCATTACTTGCAAGAATGCAAATTTCAAGTTCTGGGTTCTTGATTAGGTTACACCTCATGAAAGAGGAGGTGAATAGAAGACTAAATTAGAATACCGTGAACTTATCTGGCAGCTGCGATTATAACACCTGTGTACCCCTGGACTAAATGACCACCTCTCCTTAGCACCTGTCCTTAAATTAAGAGCTTTGAAATACGAATTCCTTATCTAATATTTCTTAATGTTTTTTTTTTAATGTGTCCCTTTAATGTGTTTTATAAAAAGCAGAAAAAAAGCTCAACAAAACCACCACAGCTGCGATAATCGATGCAACAAAATCCACTTTTAATACATAAGACAAGTGCTTTCACGTAGATACTCTACGCTTCTTCAGAGCTTACAATCTTTGGACAATTATCCAAAGGTATAGCTTGTAAGATCTAAAGAAGCGTAGAGTATCTACTTGAAAGCGCTTGTCTTTTGTATTAAAAGTGGATTTTATTGCATCGATTATTGCAGCTGTGGTGGTTTTGTTGAGCTTTTTTTCTGCATATTACTTTTTACTCAAACATAACCTTTGGGAAGTCATGGTGTTAATATTTTGTGTTTTACAAACAGGAAACAACATTTTTTAAAACATTTTAACATTGTGGTTTTCAATTCTGTGATTTCATTTTGACCTGCATTCAATCATGGATATGATTTCTAGATCATGACAATGTGATTCTGTTTGTGGAATATAATATATTTGCTGTTTTGACTGGAGTGTTTTAACACACCGTTTCTTATTGTAGTTGCCAGCTTCTATAATCGTATTCTGTCACCAAAGCATGGAATATCCTAACATTAACTATTAGAATCACTCAGCATCATTATGTTTTCAAAACCTCCCTAAGAAACTACTTATCTTCGATCTGGAAGTACACCTGCACCTAGTCTCATTCTATCATAGGTTCATAGGTTCATAGGTTCATACTAGGCTATCTGCCCGAGGGCATTTATAAGCCTAGCCCATAGTTTTGTGGCTTACGCCACCCCTTTTGTATGGGGAACTATACCCATTATTTTGCTGTGCCTCTGTCTAGCAGTGACACTGAGGTAATCCCTGGAGTATATCTGCGATCTCCCATCCATTGGTCAAGATTTCTCTTGAACAAGGCCAGCGAGGTGCTCTGCCTCACATATACCGGGATTTTGTTCCACAGCATAGGGAGTCTTTGGGTGATGAATCTATCCCTCCAGCACGTCCTATTAATAGCCGTGTCGAGGTTTAAGTCTCCTGCCCTTGTGGCTCTGATGGATCTAGATTTATTGAGGTGAAGCATATTCATCAAATCTGGGTTAGACATGGCCTTGTATGTCAGGCAAAGGTCACCTCTGAGCAAGCGGTAAGCGAATGAATAGAGCTGGAGTTCTTTCAGTCGGGCAGCATAGGACAGATTTTTGAGACCCTTTATCCTTTTGGTGAGGAACTTTTGTGGCCTCTCCAGCTGCTGCAAGTGTCGGGACAGATACATTCTGAATGGGGCATTGTACTCAATCATTGGTCTGATGAGTGATGAGTATAGGGAGACTATGACCTCCCTTGATCTAGATGTGAATCCCTTCATGATAAGGTGGGCAATGTAGAAGGTCTTCCTAACTACTTTGGCTACATGGGTGTCGAATGACAGGCTACTGTCAACCTGGGTCCCCAGGTCCCTGATAACTTCTTCTGTGCTCAGAGGATTACCACCTATATGGTAGCTAGGGGTAACCTTGTTTTTCCCAAAGGGTATGACTATGCATTTTTTGGCATTTAACTTTAGGCCATGGCTCTGGCACCAGTCATCCGTTTCTGTGAGACCCTTCTGAAGGATATCTGTGTCAGATGTGTTTTACCACGGCGCCTAGTTTGCAGTCATCTGCAAACTTTGTCAGCCATAACCCTCCTGTGTTTGCTTGTACTTCAGAAAAGTAGATGCCAAACAAGAGTGGGCCCAGGACTGAGCCCTGTGGGACACCACTTGTGACAGGCTTTGAGTCTGACATGGCTCCAGCAACTCTGACCCTGTGGGTTCTGTCACTCAGCCAGTTTGCAACCCATCTTGTGATGTATGGGTTAGCATTTAAGCTGATGAGTTTGTCAATGATACCCGAGTGGGGTATTGTGTCGAAGGCCTTCGCCAGATCGAGGTAGGCTGTATGGACTGCCTTTCCCTCATCAATGGCTTTGGTGACTGTTTCGAAAAAGTCAACCAAGTTTAAAAGTCATGATCTGCCTTTGACAAAGCCAAACTGGGTTGGATCCAAAGTCTGCAAATTCCCTATGTCTTTATTTATGAGGTCCATTATGATCCTCTCCATAGCTTTGCATATAAGGCTTGTCAAGCTAATGGGCCGGTAATTTCCAGGGTCTGTGGAGGCACCACCTTTGTGAAGTGGGACCACAGTCAGTGCGCCACTCCTGGGTGCGTATCCAGAGGTGAGACTATGATTAAACAGCTGTCCTAGCTGTGGGTTTAATTCCTCGTTGAGTTCGTGGAGCACACAGCCTGGGACACCATCAGGTCCCATGGATGCTGTGTTTTTGCTTTGGAGAGAGCAGTTCTCACTTGGGCGTTTGAGATGTTTGGGGCTGCAACCATTTGGTATAGATATCTCTCCTTTTGGGAGGGGAGAAGTTTGCACTGAACCTGTCAGCCAGTATGTTGGCAATGTCTGTAGGATCAGTAATCTTCACATCATTTTGAACTAGTTCTGAGCATATCTGGGAGTTTCCTCCCAGATTTCTAACATAGCTAAAGAAGGCCTTATGATTGTCTTTTGAGTCTTTAGCTATTTTTCTCTCAAAATTTGCTTTGGATGATTTTATGAGAGCTCTTAGCTTTTTACTTATAGTGATCAAAGGTGTCTTACCTTTTAAGGATTTTGCTCTTATCTTGTAGTAGCTTCCTCCTTTTGTTGTAGAGTTTGTTTATGGCTGGGGTCCACCAGACTGGACGCTTGCCCTTGGTACAAAGAGTCTTTGTTTTGCTTGGGATTGCCTTATCCATGCAGTCCTGCAGGTGCTGGTAGAAGGCATTTGTAAGTGATTCAGCGGCTTGAGTACTGTTTTCCGCCGGCTCGGGGGCCTTAAAGGAGACCACACTAGTCTTTAGAAGTGTGAAGTCGGCTCTCGAGAAGTTTTTTACTGTGGTCTTTTTATTTCAGGTGGGGTGGGATGAGGACCTCCAGCAAGATTAGTTTGTGATCTGATCTCACCAGTGAGGGTATACTTCCGGTGTTGAACATTGTGCTCCCATGTTCGTGATGATGAGATCAAGTATGTTTTCTCCTCTTGTGGGGATGGTGACTAGTTGTTCCATGGCATTTGAGTTTATGAATTCCAGGAACTTTTGGGCTAGGGTGTTTGGGCTTGAGTAGTGTTCCCAGTCTATATTAGGGTAATTGAAGTCACCTAGTATGATGGTGTTTGGAGATACATTTATCCTCCAGTGTTTTCAGGAAAGCCATGTGAGGTTCCTGAGTTTGTGAGGGTGGCCTGTAACATGCTACAATTTGCAGAGCAGTCTTGCCTATGGTTAATTGCACCTGGATGGTCTCCGATGCATCGTGCGTTGCCACCAGTCTTGAGGTTTGGGTGTCCTTGATGAATATGGATACCCCCCCTCCTTTCTTGGTATTGTCTGGATTTTGGGGCCGAAACGCATGGTATGAGGTAAAACCTGTTAGTGCTGGGGTGCTCTCAGGAGCCTTGAACCAGGTTTCTGTCACAGCACAGACATCGATGTTCTCCATACTGAGAAGGGCCTTGAGTGTGTGCATTTTGAGATTTAGACTTCTGGCATTGAGCAGCATTACCCTTAGTTTTTTCCTTTTTGTGTTCTAGGGTGGTAGGTTTAGAATTTGAGCCTTGCCTAAAAAGGCACTATGGGGGTGGCAAGAGCCTTCGCCAATATCCGGAATCCCAGGGGTGACAGGTGCAAGCCATCCCTTGCGAAGCAGCGTGGCTTGTCCAGCATGTCATCCCAGGCAGACAGACATTGGATCCCCTTTGAATGACACCAGAGTTTAAGCCAATTGTTAAAGCTGATCATCTTATCTCTCTATTGTGGCATCATTCTTGGTGAAGGTAGGATACTGCTCAAGGTCAGGGTCATACCTGCCTGGGCTACATAATCAGAGAGCTCCTCAATGTCTCTTTTCATGTAGTCCAAGGAGGTACGTCTCAGGTCGTTTACACCAGCGTGGACAATGACTGAGTCGTATTGTACCTGCTGTTGAGAGACCTGAGTGCTTGCTCACTACCTTTACTGACACTGATTTTCACAATGCACTATGTATTATTGCTGAGTATTAATTAATGCTTTACTACTTCTGTTATCAGAAATGTCTTTGCAAAGCCTATCTCTTTACCTCTGTTGATTCCTTACATTTGTCAGTTTGTTAGTAATACAGCCAACTGTTTAAATATGTTACCCTCATTGTATAATGAACTCTTTTCATATGTTAACTTGTAATTGTGCTCACTCTATATATATTTACTCCATGTATAGGTATCTGTATATGTATATGAAAATCCTTTCTTGTTATTTGTGGAGCTATTCTCCCTGGTCCTCCACTGAAAATGGGCTCATATCGACCCAGTGGACTACCTTGGTAAACAAACGCAAATAAAAAAAATAAATCAATAAATAAAAGAGGCGCTGTTGGCAGAACATTATGAATTAGAATCAAGTTATTTGTAAACATGCTCAAAATATCTGTTAATATCAATAACCAGTTAAGCAGAGCAGCATCTTTGACAATTTGTGGAAGACATCGGATGGTGGACAGGATGAAGCTTGTGGACCCTAGCTCCATGTCGAGTCTGCTGGTGAGGTTGACAGTTCCCCACAACACATTGATACTGCCCATTGCAGTAGATGTAGGCATATAGCTGGTGTGCATGGGCACGTGTCAGAAGGTGTCCGCCTACTCCTACAGGCAAATGAATGTTCTCACTGACATCATAGAGCTGACATCTGTGCACTTGCCCATGTCATAGACTATATTGCACATCAGCTGGGTGTGCTGCATGAAGGATAGGAGCACAGACACAGAGAGGTCATGGCATCACTGGCTGCAGAGAATGAAAGCACGTTACCCTTGGCATGGTCCAGTGAATCCCTGGCTATGACAGGACTACAGTAGTGTCATAACATAGGTAGTGATCTGCATGCCCTGACTGTGCTTAGCTGATTGCCAAATAGTATAGGTAGGCTGCAAGCCTTGGCCATTGGGCATCGATGTCTATGATGTAACTTGCACACACTTCTACTTCTTACCTGATACAGGCCAACCAATCATGACCAGACAGTCAACTCACACTCATTCTCCTTTCCATAATGTATCTCAACATGCTGGCATCACCCCATCAGTCTCTGTTGTGGAGCAACTTGGGCCAAGTGTTTCCATACATGGTGGAGGCAGAGAGGATCACAGTGTAAGCCATCACAGTGGACACCCTACATTGTGTTACAGTAACAATGACAGTTGATCCAGTCTGGCTGGTAATGTTACCCTCATCCCGTGGTGATTATGATTGCTT
>NC_056734.1:857303086-857305586 GCF_019279795.1 Protopterus annectens
ATAAACTCTGATGTGTGTCCCAAAAATGTCCCATCCAGGTCATATGAAAAGGTGGCAACCCCACCAATGGTTAGAGCATTCACCCAATATCTGCCCATTTGCGGTACAAGTTATCCTTGTCAGGACGGCCCATAGATGAACGGTATTACCCGGGTCTACCTACCATGTCATGAAAGATAAGTAATTGCATGTACCTTTGTGCATGAAATATAGCATGTGGATGATCAAAAATGCTAAGGTAGTCCTCACAACCATATTGGTCCCAGAGATATGTAGTGTACGCAATGTGTTCTGTTGACTGTGCCATGGGCCATCAACTAGAGAAGGGATGAATGGTGTCTGTGGAATATGGGGGTGGGGGGTGACGGTTAATGTAATAATTCGCCAAGGGGAGACTGAGTTGGATGCACAATAGGTGAACTGGAGGGCTACGAGGGAGCAGTGGGTGAATCAGGAAGATAACCAAAGAACAAATATACACATCTGCAATACAATCCCACAAACATGTGAACATTAAAAAGTGCAATACACATGTACAGAAACATTACTGGCACATGCCCACATAATGGTCTGGCCTGAATTGAGCCATCCAACCTAAACACACCTGGATACATATTTAAATACCCATCATCCCCTTCACAGCACACCACCCCACTTTCCTGAATGTCCACCAAAACCACCCATACTTGGGCTGCTAGATAGGCGCAGCCATATCTGCACATAGTGACCCCTACCCATATCTAGTAGGCAGTCTCACCCTAGGCAGTCTCAGGATTGCAAACTATGTATCCCTTGCATGTATAACCCTACCTTATAGTCATTGGTCCCCACAATTTTTTGATATCCCTCATGGGATAAGTATCAGTTCTAAATATTAGACTTTGTGTCACGACATGATGTTCAGTCCTGTATACATCTGGACACAAGTTGTATGAGCAGTAGTTGTCCACAAGGCTGCTCAGCCTCCAGCTGGTCCTGCAGAACCTATGACCTGGGATTTAACACCTGACTGTAATGCACGTCTCCACATGTGCATTATCGGGAATATATACCTTACACATTTGCATAGTGGCAGTCGGGTATAGGGTGCTTAATGCGCTTTAAAGCGGACGTAAGTAGGGTTACCACCTGCCCCACCTTGCGAGGGACAGTCCCTTTTTGGGCAGTTGTGTCCATACCAAATATAATACAATGGCAGATGTCCTGTGATTGTAGGAAATACTTATGTCCCATAATTCATATAACAGTTGCATAAAACAGTTATTTCTGTATGTAAAATACTTAAATTACAAGAAACAGATTAAGCAACTAAACTGCTACAAGAATAAGCTTTCATTTAGGCAAATCAGTAAAGTTCTAACCTTTGTACCGACCGTGGGTATGTGTCGGCCTGTAAAATCTGATGTGTGTCCTGAAAATGCCCCACTTTGGCCATATGAAAAGGTGGCAACCCTAGACGTAAGCAGGTATGCAAGCGTGTATGTGCGATGGTAAGTGCCGGTGATTCAACGGTATGGGAAATGTAAATGAGCATGTAGGTGTATTTGCATGTGTATGGTCAGACTGATATATACACACACACACACACACACACACACACACATATATATATATATATATATATATATATATATATATATATATATATAAAGAATGAACATGGTCACAATATAGCAGTCATAATGAATGTGAAAGGAAACAGCAGCAGAAATCCCCGTAATAGTTAATGCTGTTATATATCAGGATGGCCATAGGTGAGCACACCTCTGCATCCCCAACCACAGGTAGGATGCTAAAAGTGGAACGAACAATCTCCCCATGCTAAGTCTGACTTTCAGCTAGGTACAGGGCAGTCCCAGTCCCCAGTCGGACAAGCCTAAACCCGGATGACCATATGAACACCCTGACAATCGAACACACGTATGTGCCAGGACTATGGGCTTTGGAGGTCTGAATATCCTCGGAGTGAGTCAACATGCAGCATGGGTCCAAAGCAGTAGGGAATAGGGAATGGCACAAGTGGAGTAGTGCAATTTTCCCAACAGGAAAATGGATGCCTGCTGTGTAAGGGAAGTGATGAGGCATGTGTTCGAGTAACTATGAACCATGGATATACATATAAATGAAGCAGAACACCAATAGTGTAGTGGTTAGAGCATCCACCTAATGAAAAGGCTTTCACGGTTCAAGGTCGACAATAGCACATATCATTTTCCTTGTAGAATGAATGTTGCTCTGCTGTAAAGCCGATATTTAACATGTAAAGGTGAACGTGTGTATCGCATGGCACTATTAACCAGATTCTTTCAATCAAAGTGGTATTGTCATAATAAATAAGGCACAAATAAGCACAAATAAGTGGCAGTAAACATATGTAATGCACAGTAAGCATAGGCAAGTGTGCCTGCGCAGGTGTAAGCAGCTCCCAGGAAATGTATGTTTGTATGTATAGATGTAATATATATATATATATATATATATATATATATATATATATATA